>NW_003519432.1:0-83363 GCF_000190715.1 Dictyostelium purpureum | reverse complement strand
TATAAATATAAATGGTATATTCAATAAAGTGTGGTGAGATTAAATTTTTTTTTTTTTAACACAATACAATTTATATACCTAAATACATAAAAAGAAAGATTAAAATTAATGAGCAAAATTGTGTGTAAAATTTCTTTTTAAAGAATGAGTTTGAATTAGAATTTTTTTTTTTTTTCTTTTTTAATTTTAACTATTAGTGTGTTGGTAACCCCTATTTTTTGGTGATTTCTTTAATTATTACCACTACCACTACTACTATTACTGCTACTTGCTCCAATAAAAAAAAACACAATAATAATATATCAAAATTGATTATTATTATTATTATTTTTATATATATAAATACACATTCAAAAAAAAAAAACAATAATTATCCTCAAATTTAAACACACACATAACACCCTCACACACTTTTTGTTTTCTAATTTGTATAAATGAAAGTGAACACAATTGTGGTACTGCTATTTTTAATTTTTATATAAAGATAAATTGTGGGTTAGTGTGGGTATGTGTGTTTTCTGAATTTTTTGAAAATTCTATTTTAAACCCACATCAACACACAAACTATATATATCTTTATTTTATTTTATTTTTATATATCTATTATTGTTTTTATTATTATTATTTTTATTATTTTTATTATTTTTATTATTATTATATACATACAACCACAAAAATTTAGAGTGGTTAAAATAATACTATATTGATAGTTATTATTATTATTTAACGCACACTTAAAACACATTATTTTATCTAATTCATTATTAAATTTATTATTTTCTTTTTATTCTTTTTTTATAATAATTATTTAAAATGTGTTTTATAAAAATAAATAAATAAAATGGTATATTTAATGGTGACAATCATCGCATTTATCCCTATCATTGAATTGAAATTATGATCAATGAAATTTTAGATAATTTTTCAAAAAAAAAAAAAATAAAATTAAAAAAAAAAATTGAAAATTAAAAAAAAAAAAAAAAAAAAAAAAAAAAAAAAAATAGTTTTTATAATCCCCCAAAAAAAAAAACAAATAATTTGAAATGATGGTATCTTACCCAAATATATATGTAATTATATTATTGTTATAATTATGGCCCCATTTTCTTTTTTAAAACACTAAAATTATTTTTATTGAAAAAACTAAAAGTTTTATTTTGTAGAGCAAAACTATAATTTCCCTCTTTTATTTGTTCGGTTTTAAAAAATTTGCTTTCTTTTTTTTATGAATTTTTATTTTTTATATTTTAAAATATATATAGTTTTAATGAAGGTGTATAAATTAATATTTTTTTTTTTATTATATTTTTTTTAAATATTTTATTGCTATTTATTATAATTAATAAATTTCATTTATCTTTTAAAAATATAAAAAATTATTATTAAAAAAAAAAAAAAAAAAAAAAAATTATAATTAAAAAAAAAAAAAAAGTAATAATAAAAACAAAAATAAAGGAAAAAAAAAAATAAAACCCCCTTTCATCAAACTATTTTTATATACCAAGAGCGATGTAGGTTAATTTTAGAGCACAGAATTGGGTTGGGAATCTTGAGATTGAATATATTATATTTATTTTATGCTATATTATGAAAAAATATATAAAATTTAAATATATAAATTTTTTTTAGAAATTATTTTTATATTTTTCTTTTTATTATTTTTTTTTAAAACACACACACACACACACACTCACCCACCCACATACACACAATCAATAACAAATAGCATCAAATTTTCAAAAAAAGTATATTAAATTTGTGGTTAAAAACATTATAACAACAAAAAAATTATAAAAAAAAAACAACAACCATAATATTAGATTTAGAAAATATTTTATAGTGACACACATAAATGATAATCAATAAAACATTAAAATAGTGATCATTCAAACATCAACAACACATATAAAATATACCCATATAATATATTTGTAAAAAAATAGCAAACAAACAACAAAAAAAAAAAAACTGGCTTCAAATAAATAGATTATTAAAATAAAAACAACAAATATTATTTTAGGAAATGAATATATTTGTACATTTAGTTGAAAAAAAAAAAAGGTTTTAACTTTTAACTTTTAACTTTTAATCAAAAAAATAAATAAATAAAAAAAAAATAAAAACTATGTATTATTTTTGTTGTTATTATTATTATTAAACTTTATTTAATTTATAAATTATAATTATTTTTATCTTCTTAATTGTTGGAACATTTGTTCAATTACTTTAAGTACTTCAGGATTTGTACATTTTTTAGCAACTAAATTTAATAAATCGACATTTTTTTCTTTAAAAGCAATATCTGCGGCTTCTCTAAAATAACTAATTTGTATATAGAATTGAACTTTTGGTAAAGATTCTGTAATTCTTGGGATATATTTTAAAGCTTCAATTTGATTCTTTTGTTCTAAACAAACCTCGACAAATGGTTCGTAACCAATTGGTGATTTTTTATCTTTGGAGAATTTCATTAACTCTTCCCAATCACACATTATCGAGAGGGCTTTGATTTTGATCCACCAGAAACGCTTGTCTGGTACCTTGAATTCAGACTTTATAGAGTTGGCTCTTTTACCTTGATTTAATGAAATTAATTTATAGATTGTATCGCTAATTGACATACCTTCGAATTGCTCTTGAAGGGATGTTTCTAATTCCTTTTGAAGCATCTCTAATTTAATTTGGTCTTCAACATTTTTAAGAGTTGATTGATCTTCTTTATCTTTCGATTGACGAAGGCAATCGATTGCTTTGTGGTATGCTTTCATTCTACCATCTAAATCTGGGTTTCTAAATGCTTCAGTTAAAAATATATTTGACATCTCTCTGATTTGACCCTTAATATCATAAATTTCTCTAAGGAGTGGAAGATCGTTCTTTTGTTTACACATGTTGATTAAGAGATCTAATGCTACAGTTTTGCTAAATGTAACTTCTAAAAAGTGTGATATTTCCAAGTTTCTTTTCATTGATAGTAATACTAAATAAACAAGATCGGTGTCACCAGATTCGATAGCTTTGTTGAGGGCCATACCACTCTCACCCATCTTGATTAATGGTGGTACTTGTTCAGCGGCTTTTGGTTCGTATTCTAAAAGTTTAGTTGCTACTTTACTTCTACCTGAAAGGAAAGCTTGTGATGCAATATTTGCAAATGAAATACCTGGAACAGATTCGAGCTTTTTAATAATAATTTGACTGAGCTCTTGATCGGGAATATCAGTTCTAACTTTAGTGCAAGCCCAATGATTGAGTACAACATCTGATTTAATTTTGAGGTAGTCGCAGATTCTCCATGCTAAAAGATGTTTTCTTCTATTGATAAGACGATCAATTAATTCATCGATACCTATATAACGGAATTGTTGAATTGAAAGTGGTATACCAATTTCATGATGTCTAACCGCATTTAAAACACGTAAATTTCTACACATTGTAACAAATGGTAATGGATTATAACTGTCTAAAAAACATTTACCAAATGAAGCAGCTTTTAAAAGTTTAGATTGTTCGGCACCACTAAATTCATAACCTGCAGCTAAAATACAACTATTGACGGCATCCTGTAAAGAGTCACGAATTGAACGAATTGATTCATCGGCTTGTGGACTTTTATTAATAAAATGTTCGGTGGCATCATAGAGAATTGATGATGGCGAGGTAGTACCAATCTTGAAAAGATCAACAGTTACGTCGGATACTCTGTGGAAGAATTCGGATGTTGTATCAGATATAATACGTACACCATCAATTTCGGTTACTAATGATACTGGTTGTTCCAATGTAATTTTAGCCCAATCGCCATTTGAAAAGAATATAAAAACTGGTTCTTTGGCTATAGAGTCCCAATACATTACTATACCATCACTACCACACCACTTTAATGTTGGAACTTTAGGGGACTTGGTATCCATTCTTTCTGGAGCAGAGGAGTGACTACCATCAATATTTAAAATTAATAATGTGCCTTTTCTATCAAAACATGCTAATTTCTTTCCACATGGTGAAATTTCCATCTTTAAAAGTATATCTGTTGAATCTAATTGTGCTTCCACTTTATCTTCATCGATTAAATATAATGTACCATTGATTGACATATAGATTTCTAATGATTGGGTTAATGAAAATTGTGGTTCTAAAATAGCCCATTCTGGTCTCTTTTCTCCAAACTCTTCTGGTATTTGAGGTAAACGAATCACTTTACCATTCTCTTCAAAGAAATCATTAATTGAAGGTACTGAATAAAGTTTTGCTGCTGATGTTAATACTACAATACCATCACTCCAAATTTTACATTCTAAAATTTCTTCTTGTCTTACAACATCACCTAGTGTAAATTGAGTTTTTAGTTCACAAAATATATTATAAATTAAAACTGTTGCATCTCTAAAGATTTTATTTAAATTATTAATAAAAACCAATATTATTTTTATTATTATTATATTTAATATGATCTTACTGTAATACTAAAACTAATCTTTCTTTTTCTATCCAATCCATTGCTACAATCTTTTTTGACGAATCCCACTTTTAAAATTAAAATATATTAGTAAAAATATTTCTATTAACTATCCGAATAAACTACTATTATCTATTTATAGTTAATCTTACAATCATTTGTGACATTAAAGTACCAGCAGCTGTATAAATCTTTAAGTATGGTTTCATATTTTGTGAATTGACTTCAACAAATTTGGTAGAATCTCTCATCACTGCAATTGGACCTGCGAATGGTGCTGCTACTGCTACTTGTTGTTTTAAATCAACATCCCATTCCATACTATAAATTTCTTTTTTAATATATGTTGAATTACCAATATTTTTCCAATGTGCTGCTATCATTTTTTGATTTATATGTATATATAAAATATATAACTAAAAATATATATAATGAAAACAAATAATAATACAACGCAAACAAAAAAAAAAAAAAAAAGGAATTAATTAATTAACCTTATTTTATTTAATTATTTGATTATAAATAAAATTGAAAAAAAAAGAAAAAAATCAAAAAAAAAATTTTAAAAAAAAAAAATTAAATTTTAAAAAAAAAAAAAAAAAAATAAATAATTTTCTCAAATTATTTCCATTTGGACTAAATTCAATACCCTTTATAAAAACAAATTTAATTACAATAATTTTATAAACACACAGTTCATATATGCTAGTAATAATAATAATTAAATAAAAATAATTTTATTTTCAAAAATAGTTCTTATAAAAAACAATGAATAAAAAATCATATATTTCAAAAAATGTGGCAGAATATTTATTATGTGATATTTTAAATAACCCTTCACCCAATATAGAAATAACTAGTTTATTAAATAATAATAATTTAACAATAAATAACGGTGTTGATCTTATAATTAAATCAATACAATATAATAATCAAACTTTTAATAAATCATTAAATGATTGGTTATACTTTATTAAATCAAATAATAGTAGCGGTAATAACAACAATTGTAATATTAATAGTGATGAAAAAAATAATGATAGCAATGGCAGTAATAATAACCATTTCAATTCACACGACAATGATTGTGACCAAATACTTTTAGAATTTTTTAAAACAAATTCAATTCATTTAAGAAAGGTTTCAAGATTACTATTGCCATTTTACGAAATTAAAAATAAAAACAACTTGATACTAAGCGAATCATATCAATGGTTGGATGAATTAGGTTTAAATAATATCATACCAAATGTAATTATACTCTATAGATAAACTATATAGATATATATATATGTAAATTAATTTTTATTTTAAATATTAATAATTTTTCTTAAGTATAGATAAATTTATTTAAAGAAATTTTAATTTCTTTAAGAGAAAAGATAATTAAAAATGATCAGAGTAATGACATCAACGAAAATATAACACTGGAATTTTCAATTGTATTATCAATTTTAGAAAGATTATTGGGTGATATTATATTTTGGAAATTGGTTTATAAAGAAAACAAACCACCAGTATTAGGCAGAATGTTAAGAGATTTATTAGACGATGGTAATTTATGTGATGTTTTAGGTACAAATATTATTTTATTACTTAAAATTTTAATTGGTCCCCCTATTGGTTTAAATCTTCGAAATACAATTTGGCACGGTTTCATATCACCCCAAGAATTTGAGCTTTCTTTATTACTGTTTATAATTCATCTACTTTTTACAATTTCTTTACAATTTAAAGAGTATAAAAATAATAATACTAATAACAATACAAAAATAATTTCAAGACCAATCATAAATTTAAATAAAAAATTCAATAATAAAAATATAATCACCACAAACAATTGCAAATTAATATTAAATTTTGATATAAAACAAATAAATATAATTTTAGAAAATAATGATTTTATAGTACCCGGTAGAGTTGGTATATGGAAAGAATCATTTAATAAATATTTCGAATCCCTCAGCAATAGCAATGGTAATAGTAATGGTGATAATAATAGTAATAATAATATCAACACTAATAGTATTTACTCTTGCCTAGTACTGTTATTGCCTCAACTAGAGCATTCACTCAGAGTTAGCTTTGTCCAATCAAATAGTTTACCAGATAAATTTTTAAATGCCGATTATATTTCATTCTATACAACTTTAGATTTATTCCTTTCAAATGTACTATTGCTTTCAACCTCAGCATTTAGTAATAGTACTGAATTCAGTGAAGAGAAGCATCTCCAAATCCCAACATCAAACTCCAACTATTCAAAATATGAAAACCCAAAATACTATAAATTTAAAAACAATGGAGTTGAAGATGGTGAAAATTCAGATAGTGGTAACATTCCGAATAATAATGGCAAAAGCGAGGAAAAGGAAATATTATTTAATAACCAACTTATTAAACATGTTGGTGAGCCCATTATATCCAATTTATTGGATTTACTAATCTACCCAGACGGTCCTAGGTTAAGGGATAAGTTATCACATGGAGAAATTGAAGCTTTAGAAATACCATTTATATTCTTAGAGCAAATTATGGCAATATCCCTCAATTTATGTTTAAAGTTTACCGATAAAGTAAATTGTAATCAAGTTGATAAAGAACTGTTACAACTATTAGAAAATAAAGAAAAGCATTATAAATCACAATTTCATACAAAGGTTTTATCAGTATCAAGACTATCCAGCTTTATAGAATTATATAATAAACTTTTAGCATTTAAATTGAAACTTGAACTACCAGAAGAAAGTGGAATCGAAGAAAACCAAAGCAGCATTTTAAAAGAATACATTGGGGAAAGCAAATATATATCAATAGAAATTGATATTAGTGTAGAGAATGAATGCAGGGAGTATTTAAACCAACTAATACAATTTAACACAAGAGAAGATAAAGAACTTATCAATCTAAAGGAAAACAACAATATGATCGAACTAACATTAAGACTCTTAGATAAAATAAACCCATTCCCAAGTAAGAATGAAACTGATTTTTTTAACTCTTTACGAGCTATGCTTAAAACTTCGATCGAAACCATGCAAGAATTTTATAACATTGGCACTAATCTTTATGAAAAAGTTGTGCTTCAAGAATCATCATCAAAAGGTAATCAAAATTCATTTTATAAATGGATTGGCAGCATCGATTCTTTTTTATTATTTTCAAATATTTTAATATTAGAACTAAACTATTATATAGATAATATAAACAATAACAATAACATCAACAACAATAGTAACATTGGGAACATATTATTTTATATTTCAACAATTCAATCTAAACTATTAAACAAAATCAAAATTTTCGAATGGAACGAAATGCTAAAATTAATATTTAATTATTTTAAAAAATTTAAAAAAATAAACCTTATTTAATAAATTTATTTAATATTAAAAACCAAATAACTACTTAATAACAAAAAAAAAAAACACCATTATACAATCATTTCTAATTACATCAGTTTTTTTTTAAAAATTAAATTTATCAATTTTTTTTTTATATTTTTAAACATTGAGAAAACTTTTAAAATAATTTGAAAATGTTTTTTAAATTAATGTTTTTTTTTTTTTTTTTCAATAATATTAATTAATTTTTAAAATTATTTCTGTTAGAAATTCCTTTAAATAAATTTTAATTTTTTTGTTCATTATTTGTTTTTATATTTTAATTAAAATTTTAAATAATGTCTTATGATATTAGCACATTCTCATTGGAAGATGAGAGTCAAGATAAAAGAAGTAAATGTTCAAAGGAAGAACACCAGGAAAATCACCATTTTAGAAAAGAATTTTCAGATTTGAAAAACGATTTTAAAATTATGAAAGCTGAATTAGAAATAAGAATCAGGAAATTAGAAGTAATAATGGGAATTAAAGATAAAAGAACTATAAAATTAGAAAAAGAAAAATTAGTCTTATCAGTTACCTTTTTATTTGATTTATATCTTAATTCAATACTACCACAATGGATAGCAGACAATTTACCAGAAATTAAGAAATACCAAAGTAGACAAATATATAAAATCTGTACCACATATTCAGAAACAGTACCAAAAGCTTATACATTTCAATACCCCTTCAGCACTAATCTTGATTTAAAAGATTTTAAAAACAAATATATACAGGATAAGAATTTTTTAGATTGTATTAGAGAAAAACAAGGTTTGGATTTAATAACACTAAACAATTATATTGTCCATCGACATCCAAACCACAAGGAATACTATCTCAATAAAATTAAAGGTATTCCAGAATTTTTAAATTCACACAGGGGCAAGATTCGAGAATCCATAGAAATAACTGAAGATCTTGTTTCGATTTTGCCTTATGGTTCATATTTATCAATATCAATTAAAAGTTTAGTTGCCCAAATCGGAATAAAATATCCACCAATATTTAATTTTATTCATACTGAGCAAGTAATTGAATAATAAAATTTTTATTCCTCTAGCCACATTATAATTTTTTTATAGTCTTAATAATTCAATAAACATTAGGTTAATATTTTAACATAAGAATACTAGTCCACTATTAATTTTTTTTTTTAATGTTGGAATACAGAGAGCACATGACCTTTCTCCTCACTGAATGATCAATAATCGATTATTAATGCAAAAATTAAAAAATAAATTAAAATTTTTTTTTTTTTTTAAAAAAACTTATTTTTTTTAAATTTATAATTTTTTTTTTTCTTTAACAGACTTTCACATTCGCACCATCAACTAATCATAAAAAAATTATCATTTCGGTGTCTGCTTAACAAAGACATCGGTTTTTTTTTCTTTTTTTTTTTTAAAATTTAATTTTATTATTTAATATTTTTTTTTTTTTCTTAATGTAATTATAAAAAAAAAAAAAAATAAATAATTTAGTTTTATAAGTAATAAAATTTTTAAATAATTATAAATATTAAAAAAAGAAAAATGAAATTTTTTAAATTTTATTTTTTAATTTTATTAATTAAATTATTTATAAATTTAAATTATTGTATGACCCATGTTGTATTAGATCCAAGAGTATATTTTGTAATGCAATGGGAGATCAATAAAGAACAGAAATCAATCAATTTTATACTATCAGCAGAGATTAAAACATGGTTAGGTATTGGATGGGGCAATGGTGGGAAAATGGATGGAGCCGATTATGCAATTGGTATGTTTGATAAAGGGAATTTTTCATTGTATGATATGTATATGAAGGAATCTTCAAGACCTCCACCAATTCCAGATCAAATGGTTCAGGGTTGTTTTAATGATTTAATTGTTAACGATGCATATCAAAATGAAGCATACACATTTATTAATTTTACTAAAATCTACACAATCAACGACCCATGCGATAAAGAACTTTCAATTGATAAAACAATGTACTTTATTTGGGCAAGAGGAGAAGATAACGATTTCGTTGAACATACTAAATCAAACTCTGGTGTTGTAGCCGTCAAATTGGGTTCTAGTGGATCTCAACTAAACTATATTCAGTGGCATGCAGCATTTTTGTTTGGTGGCTTTGGTGTCCTAATGCCAATTGGTATTTTAATCGCACGTTACTTTAAACAATATCAATATTGGTGGCCACTACACTACACAATTCAAGGTGGTGCTTTTATTTTCATATTGACTGGTATCGTCATTGGTTTTGTTATGAACGATGGTTTCCACACATCTTTACACAGTGTATTGGGTTTAATTACATTTATATTGGTAACATTTGTAATGGTTGTAGGATACACCTCACATTACTTTTATAAACCAACAAGATCCTCAATTCCAGTATGGCCCGATAAAATCCATTGGTTCTCTGGTAGATTTGTTTTCATCTTTTCATGGGTTACAATTATCACTGGTTTAGTCCAATACAATCTCTCTGGTATAGCTTGGGTATTTGCATTCTTGATCATATTTATTATTGGCATCATTATCTTTTTAGAACAATATAAAAAAAGATATCAATCAATTGAAAATATAAATTTAATTAAAATCAATCAAGAAAATGAAAGTTTAAATATTAGTAGTAATAATAATTTTAGTAATAGTATGGACAATGATAATATTAACAACAACAATAACAATAATAACAATAATAACAATAATAATATAATAGTTTCATTGGATAGACATTATGATAATGAAGAAAATGAGAATAATAATTTAGTTGATGAGGAATTTTAAATATTTTAAAATTTTACCAATCTAAATTAAATAAAATAAAAGTAAAATATTCATTTTTTTTTTTTTAAAAAATTATTGTATGTTACAATTATTTTTTTATACTTTATTTATTTATTTATGAAATTTAATTAATTAATTTTCAAAATTGGGAAATTAGCTGTGGATCTCCTTTATTTTTTCTTGATTTTCTAATGGGAGATTAAATCCTAAAATACTACAAACATTATAATTATATATCTATTTTATCTATTATTTTTAATCAATTTAAATCTATACACTATATAAAGATATATTACATATATGGATAATATAGTGATAAAAAAAATTAGAAAGTTAAAAAGAAAAAAAAAAGAAAATAATTATTATTTAATTTTTCGGACTATAAAAGGCATATTCTACATATATGTAATATATATAAAAATTATATCATATATAATAAATGAATTAAATGGAAATAATTATGTAGGCACAAATACACAATATATGGTGCTAAGAAATTAATCAAAAAATAAAAACTCATGAATATAGATATATGTAGTACACACACAAACACACACACAAAAACTCACACATGCAAGATATTTTTTTTTTTTTTTTTTTTTCTTATTTTATTTTAAAATAAAATTTTTTATTTTTATTTTTTTTTTATTTTTTATTTTTTAACCCATTTTTTTTTTATTTTTTATTTTTTTTATCAAAATTATTTATTTATTTTATTATTTTTCATCCTATTCTTTTTTATTCACACAAAAAACTTTTTATTTATTATTTATTTTTTTGTTATTATTTATTGTTTAATTTTACACATTTTGTATCATAGAATTTTTTATTTAAAAAAATAAAAATTAGAAAAAAAAAAAATTAAAATAAAATAATTTTTTTTTTTTTTTTTTTTAAAATAAATAAAAAACAAAAAAGAAAAGAAAAAAAAAAAAAAAAAGATATTTTTTTTTTTAAATATTAATAGTTTTTTTTTAAAAGACTTTAAAAACATTTATTTATTTATAAAATTTGTAATAATAATAATAAAAACCCCCCACAGAAACTCTATATTTAATATCTACAACTCCTTCACTCAAACACATATCAACCTACACATAATAGTAATATAAAAATGTCAATAAATGGTAGACCAAGTAGACCTTCAGGAGGTAAAAAGTTTGGAGCAGGATCAGTTACAATTACAATGTCAGATTTTCAAACCTATGAAATGCAAGCTAAGCAAATGGAATGTAAATTATGGATTGAATCTGTATTAAATGAAGAGATTGACAATGATTTACACCAAGCCCTCAAAGATGGTGTAGTTTTATGTAAATTAGCAAATGTTATGTTCCCAGGTATCATACCACGTTTTAATAAGCAATCATCTATCACATTTAAATTATTAGAAAATATTAATTCGTATGTATTGTATATTAATCAATACCAAAATTAAAATAATATTAATACCTTTTTTTTTTCCTTTTAAATTTAGCTTTTTAGGTGTATTAAAAAAAATGGGAATTAATGAAAGAGAGTTATTTATAGCAACTGATTTATGGGAAAATAAGAATTTTCAAAAAATTGTTCATACCCTAAGTAAAATGGCAACTATTGCAATAGGAAAAGGTTTCCCAATTAAATGGCCAATTGTAGAGGATCCAAATCAAGTAAATAAACCTAATTTTGAACAGGGCTCAACAGAAAAAGTTATAGATTGGGATCATAGTTTTATTTATAACAATAATAATGGAACACCACAACAATCAAAATCACCAAATAGTTCAATAAGTAGATTATCAGGAACACCAAAAACATCATTTGGACTAAATAGCAATGGTAATAGCACTACAAACTCAACAACAACATCACCCTACCGAAGTGTTATAAACTATGGCGCACCAATTCCAAAACAACCTTCAAGCAATTCATTATTAACACAAAATAAACCAACCAATAGTGCATCATCAACACCAATTAATTCAACCCCAACTGTACCATCACCATTACCTTTATCATCACCATCATCACCACCACAACCATTAACACCTACACCACAACAACAGCAGGAAGAAAAAGAAAGATTAGAGAGATTAGAAAAAGAGAAATTAGAAAGAGAAAGATTAGAAAAAGAAAGACTAGAAAAAGAAAGACTAGAAAAAGAAAGATTAGAAAAGGAACAAAAGGATAGACAAAGAGAAGAATTAGAAAAAAGAAAAAACGAATTAGATTCAATTAATAATTTAGTTAAATCATATGAAGCTCTTTCAATTAGTGATAATTATGGTATGAATGTTATCCATTACGCCATCAAGGATGGTCAAATCGAGATTGTCAAGATGTATACTGATGATTTGAATGTAAATTTAAAAACAAATACTGGACGTACACCATTACATTTTACAGTTGTTAGCAGGAACGTAGACATTTTACAATATTTACTTTCAATTGAAAACGTTGACTGCAATATTCAAGATCAAGATGGTAATGCCCCCCTTCATTTAGCAGTTTTACAAGGCGACCATCAAATGGTTGAACTTTTAGTAAAGAAACAAGGTATTGATGTCAATGCAATCAATAAGGATGGTTCAACTCCAATTATGATGGTATCATTAAATGGTGACGAAAGAATTGTAGATTTACTTTTAGATGCTGGTGCTGATGTTAAATCTTCAAATAAAAAAGGTAACACTGCTCTTCATTATGCTACATTAAAAGGTCACAAAAAAGTTGTCGATAAACTTTTAGAGGCTGGTAGTGATGTCAATGCTGTTAATCAAGATGGTGCTACTTCACTTCATGTTGCTGCTGAAGAAAACTTTGCAAATATTGTCGAAACTTTAGCAAATTCTGGAGCAGTTGTCGATCAACAACGTCTTGATGGTTGGACTCCACTCTATTCAGCCGCATTCAAAGGAAACATCGAAACTGCTGTATCACTTATATCTAAAGGTGCTGCAGTTGATTCATATAATCTCGAGGGTTGGACACCACTTCATGCTGCATGTGCAGAGGGCCATTTGAAATTTGCACAACTATTAATCTCTCAATATGGTTCAGATGTAAATCGTCAAAATTTCCAAGGTACAACACCACTCTTCCATGCATGCTCAGCAGGTCATTTAGAATTGGCAAAATATTTATTCGATTGCGGTGCAAATCCAGAGTTATCTCGTGAAGGTGGTTGGAAACCAATTCATATTGCTTGCTACAACGAAAATGATCAAATCACTCGATTTTTGGTTGAAAAAGGTGTAAATTTAAATTGTACAAACTCTGAAATCAAAGGATATGCACCAATACATATTTTAATCAGCACAGAAGAGCCACGTTTAGAAATTATTGAGCTTTTATTATCAAGAAATATCAATGTAAATATTAAAAATATTAATGGTTCAACTCCACTTCATTTAGCAGTATTTTGGAATCACTTTAAAGTATTGGAACTTTTATTAAAATATAATGCAGGTTTGGATGAAAAGAATAATAAGGGTAGAACTCCTTTAAGTTTAGCTTGTCACTATGGAAATGAAACAATTGCAAAATATTTAGCAGAAAAAACAAATAAAGACATTAAGAAATTAAAAATTAAAAATAATAAACAAAAAATTTTAGATATGGAAATTCCCGATTCACCACCTGTACCAAATAATTAAATCAAATATTCAAAGGGTTTTTAAATAAACTATAAAACTATAAAAAAACAAAAAAAAAATTTTTAAAAAAAAATAAAACTTTTTTAAAAAATATTATTTATAAATTATCTTTTTATTTATTTATCATTATTAATTTATTTTTTTATTTTTTTATCCATTTATTTATTTATTGAGTTTTATAATTTGTTATTACTTTTAATAATCACGATATGATCTTGGTGATAATAAATAATATTTTTTTTCATATTTAGCCCAATCATCAATATTATAATCATGTAATGCACCTATTTCAGATAAAAACATTCTGTTTTGATTTAATAAATTGAAAATTTGTTCCAATTTTTCCTTATATTCAACTAAATTAGTTTCATATAAGAGTTTTTGTTGATTGTTTTTTCTATATAGTGAGGAGGTAGATAGAAGTTTGGAACGATGTAGATATGTAGACTCTAATAGGTCATTAAGTTTGTGCATAATATTCCATTGTGTTTGATTAAATGAGTCTGGTTTTAATGGTTCAACTGAATCTTCTGGGTCATAGCCAAGAGTTCCTTCTCCAAATATCTTTTCTAATTCATCTTTGTGGAATCTTAAGGATGGGTTTGGACCTGCAAAGATATTCCAATAGGACCATACAACATATTGATGTGTGGGTTCTTTATTAATAAAATAGAAAAGCTCTTTAATCTTTGGGTATTCTAATGATAATTGCCATAATGCATCCATTGAGCCCTATTTTTAATAAATATTAATATTATAAAATTATTAATTTATTAGGATGTTTTTAAAAACTTACATAAGGAATAATATGGTGTCTTGCTAATGGTGGATTATGTGGGTTTGGTAAATTTGGTCCTGGGTATCTTGGTCTTTTCGATTTGTGTAATGGATGATGTCTTAATCTTTTTTCAGTTTTAATGCTATCTAATTCATGATTGTCTAAAATCATTTCAAAGAATTTACTATTTTCTTTGATGTCATCGGCACTAATGAATTCGAAATGGTCATTTAATAGACCAATAAAGTGACCGGCATCATCAAAGTATACACCATTGGATAGTTTGATATGTTCTTCATGATTAATTAAAGCAACTTTTTTTGGACCATTATTTTCAAAATTAAATAATAATTTTAGTTTTGATTGTTTATGTTTTTTATTTGATACATTTACCCTATTGAAGCTTGGAGTGTTGTATTTTAGTTTTAAAATACTGAAGCCGATTTCACTGTTGGTTTCTACAATTCCATCAATTGGTATTGCTTGTCCAAAGTCCATTAATTCTGTTAAGTTGTTTGAAAAGGGTCTTAAGGCAATTTCTTTTTGATAGTTTAATCTTACATTTAATTCATCAAAGCTTTCATCACCGGCAACATTTGAAAAAGTTAAAACATATCTATCATTTAAGAGTAATCCACTTGAAAATGGCATACCATTACCATAGCTAATTCCAACAATATTATTTTCATTTTTTTTTACAATATGTTTTAACAAGCTTTTGTTTTCATCTGATAAAAAGTCAACAATATGATTTTGACTATAGTGATGAGTGTATTTGTTTGATTTAAGTAAATTATTATTTTCATCTAATTTTAATAATCCATCTAAATTTATATTATTAATTGCTTTAAATTTTTAAAAAAGTATTAGCATTTTGTAAATATATATTAAAAAAAAAAAAAACTTACAATCTGAATTTATTTTTAAAATAAATAAAAATAAAAAAAAGAAAATGATATTGTATCTTGTTTTGAATATCATTTTATTATTTAAAGGTTAATATTTGTACAATAATTTATAGAAAAAAAATATAATATAAAAAAAAAAAAAAAGGTTAAAAAATAAAAAATAATAAGATAAAAATGATTAAATTTACCAGTAAAAAAAAAAATGATAAATTTAAAAAAAATAAAAATAAATTTTATAATATAAAAAAATTAAATATATATTAATAAAATTAATAATTAATTTCATATTTTGTATTTACTCTGTGGCTATAGTGTAAAAAGATTAAAGATATTAAAAAAAAAAAAAAAAAAAAAAAAAAAAATTTTACCACACACACACTTTTATTGATTATTTTTTTAATTTTATATTTGTTTTATTAATTAATTATTTAATTATTTAAATGTATTGGTTTATTATATTTTATATAATATAAAAATTTAAATATTATTTTTGTCCAAAAATAGCTTTTAGGTAGATTTATATATTGTTTACAGAGTGTAAAATCATTTAAGATATTTATAAATTGAAAATTCTCTAAGCTTCTAAAACAGTTTGGTATATAAATGGAACTTTAGAAAAAAAGAATTTGGTTTGAATTTTAAAATGAAAAAAGAATAATTTTAAAAATTTAAAATAAGGACAAAGAGAATGTTGGGTTTAAAATATTTATTTATTAAATTTAAATAACATAGATTGGTGTCTTCTTGATTTGGATAGTTAATTAGGAACCAGATGTATAAAATCAAGTATTGAGAGCAGGGGAGTGAATATTAACTAAACATTTAAATAAATCTTTCTATATTGTTGGTGATCTTCTTTTTAACTATATAACAATTCAAATTCTAAACTACTATCTAAATACTTAGTTTTGATGTAGGAAGTCGAGTTTTAAATAATATTTGAAATATCTTTTTGATTTGATAGCCATTCACTAAATATGAATCGACAAAATTAATTTTTGTGTTGCTAACAAAACTAATAAATAAATAGTATATAATTATAAATAACCCTACTGAAACTTTATTTGAAATATTTATTTAAACAAATTTATTCATAAACACAATTTAGAGAATCATTACCAAGTTTATTCTATACTATTTTATCATAAACAAATTAGTTACTAAATTATATCATGAAGAGATATATAAAGATGAAAACTTTACTTTATATAGTTGATTTTAAGGTAATCTGTATAAAAGTTAAATTCGCAATTTATATGATTTTTTTTAAATTTAAATAAAAAAAAAAACAAAAAAATATTTTAATGTATTGTTTTTTTAATTTATTATATTTTTTTATATTATTTTTTAATTAAAAAAACACATTTTTTTTTTTTTTTAATTAAAAATAATAGCTTTCATAACCACACACACTATTTTACATTTTAAATTGTTTTTTTTTTACACCAATTAACTTTACCCATAGTATAATATTATTTTACATTATTTTTTTTTTTTTCACACCTCAACTTCACAAATAGTTTTTATTATTTTATTACACTTTTTTTTTTTGTTAATAATTTTTTGTTTGTATATTATTAAAAAAAAAAAAAAAAAATACATTTATTTTAGTAATAAATTATTTTATTATTATTAGTTATTTGTTTTTTTTGTAAATAATTGTTTGTATATTATATAAAAAAAAAAAAAAAATAATAAATTTTTTGTCAATAAATTATTTTTATTTTATTTGTGAATAGTAAAAAAAATGTTTTATGTTGTAATTTGTTTTTTTGTTTTTTTTATTTTTTGTTTTTTTAAAAATACCACCAAACACCACTATCCAGATGGAACTATAAAGCACGACGAAGACTTTTTCTTCGACGACGCATTTTATGAGGATTTCCATAAAAAAAATAACCCACCACAAAAAAATCCACAATCACTATCACCCCCACCCCAACAACCACAACCAACAACCAACAATAACAACCACAACAAAATCCAAGACCAACAATCACAATCACAATCACCCCCACCCCAACAACCACAACCACAACCACAATCACAATCACAATCACAACCAAAACCAAAACCAAAAATCACCCCTGATTATAAAAAACTTCTTCAAAGTATTCGTGATTACGAAATAAAAGAAGAAGAACAACAACAAGAATCACAACAAAAATCACAACCACAACAAACAACAAACAACAAACACCATATTGATCATCAGGGTCAGTATTTTGAACCAATGGTTACAACTCCACCTCCAATCTCAAATCCAACTATAGCCACTACATCAACAGCTGCCACAGCCCCAGTTATTTCAACAGCTGCAACTTGTATTAACTCAGGGGCAGTCAAAAATCCACAACCATCACCACCAGAGGATGAAGCCATAAGACGTCTAAATGAACGTTTGGAGCTCTACCAATTAGAGAATAGTAGAGTAATTCCAGGAGATGGCAATTGTCAGATGTACGCATTATCTGACCAACTCTATGGGGACTTGAAACATAGTTTCGAAATAAGAAGAGCTATTGCCACATGGCTCATAAAAAACAAAAATCTCACCCTTAAAAATGGTGCAAAAATATCCCAATTTGCAAATACTACAAATTGGAATAAGTATTGCAACCAAATGGCAAGAAGAGGTACTTGGGGTGACCACTTAACATTAATTGCTGCTGCTGAAGTTTATAAATCTAAGATTACAATTATTTCATCAATTGAATCTAATAGCAGCTTTTTCATTGAAATTGTTCCAAGTTCAATTGAAAATGATAGAGCAATTATTTTATCTCATCATGCCGAAGAACACTATGGTTCAGTACGTCCAATGATGGTTCAAGGCGTAACTTATTAAAATTATAGAAAAGTCAGCCAGGTTATATTTTATTTTTAAAGGTAAATAATTATTTTCTTTTTTTTTTTTATCTTTTATAATTTTTTTATAATTTATTAATTCATTTTTTAATACTATAGATTTCACTATTGTCATATTATGCATTGACATCGGTCTATAAATTTCGGTATTAGTACAGCTAATCAATAATTTATAGACAGAAGGTTTTATTAAATAATGGTAGTTCAAGTGGTAGTTCGCTCAGTGATTCAAATGGTTGTCTAAGGAATGTTTCAAGAAGGGTTCAGGCGGTGGTTCAAGCAATTTAAGTAGTGGTTCAAATGGTGGTCCCAATAATGGTTCAAGTAATCAGTAAAATGGTTGTGAAAGTAATCGTTCAAGTGGTGGTCAAATGGTCGTCCAAGTGATAGTTCGCGTGGGGATTCAAACAGTGGTCAATAAATTTTTCAAGTAGTTATATAAATAGTAAATCAAATGTGGTTGGTTCAAGTAGTGGTTCAAGTAGTGATTTAGGTGGTAAAGCAAATGCCGTTTCAAGTGGTGTTATATCTATTAGTAATTCATGTGGTACTTCAAATGTAAAATACATTGAATTGTAGGAGTCCAAACAATTTAAATAATATCGGTCTAGCTAACAAAATCAGATTAAGAACCGAAAATAAAGAAAGAATTTAAAACAATTAGGGAAGTGAGTAGATCTTCTATTTGATCAGTTAATTATAAGAAGGATGGGAATTCGTAAGAAATCATAACTTAAGTATGATATCTTTATTTAAAATTTTAATTAAAATTAAATTATATATTAATAATCTTTTTATTTTATTTTTTCTTTAAATATTAATTAATCACCCAATATAATAACAATACAGTATTCGATTTATTGCGCCATTCAATCTAATCAACTATTTTATGAATATCATTAATTTGCTCTGGCCAAGTAATTATGATAGAATTAAAAAAGTTTTAGGAAGAGAAGGTAAAGAACAAAGAAGCTTTCATAGCTATTCATCAAATTAGGTAATATCATACCTCGCCGCTTCAAGAAGTCCGTTTAACTTTAATTTTCGCTACCATCAAAATAACCACAGCAACAATTTATAGATTTAAATCAACTATGGGAGCAATCAAGGATTATAAAAAAACTCACCCTCAATTAACTGGTAAAAAAGATCCAGGCACAATTAGACAAATAAATATTTTTATAATCAAATTTAACTAATTAAAATATAAATTTAAAACAATTAAAATAAAAAAAATAAAAAAAATAAAAATTTTTAGAAATTTTTTTATTAATAAAGTTATTTAAAATCATAAATAAATTTAATTTTATTTTTTTATTTCCACCTTTTTAATTTTTATATCATTTGTGGAACTGATGCTTATTGATATAACACGAATTTGACTATTCCATTCAATGATAAGAGGACATGAATCAATGGTATAAATCTCAGACTTTGAATCATCTTTCCAAAATCTGACATTTTCACCCTTCTTGAGATTTCGAAAAAATTTACTATGATGCTATAGGTTTCTTGATCTGCTTTCTTTATTTTCCAAAGGGGTAATGGTGGAATCTGGGCTTGGGTAGATACCTAATAAACTTGCTCTTTCTGAATAAAGCCAATCTAAAATACCAGAAAAATTTGAAGAGGCTGAAAATGAACCAATAATTAGTGTATTGGTAATTTTAGAAAGACAAATTGGTGAAGATTGGAGATAGTGGAGATAGAAGATTAAAGATCTTTAATACGATCTAAATTCATTTGATCTGTGTTTTGTGGTGTATAATTAATATACATTGAAATAGCTTTTAAAAAGCTGTTGGATAGTGCTAAAATTATTTGATAAAACTTAATTTATAAAAATTAAGATTTTATATAACTAAAATGATATATAATGTAATTTGTATTGTTATATGTAGGTGATTGGGAAATTGATCAATGTGGTTTCTGGTAATTTTAATGGTTTGGATTTATTTTTTTAAAAAAAAAAAAAAAAAAAAATATTTTTGACAGAATCCAATTTTTCCCGGAAAGACCCATGTTTCTCTAATGAGTGGGTCTCTCCAGATCATCATTTCATTGCTGTAAGGAATTCTTGAAAATATATTTTCAATTTCAAAATTTATTATCTCAAAAAAAATAAAAAATATAAAATTATGGGACTAAATATCCTCCCTACCACAATCCAAAAAAAAATTTTAAAAAAAAAAAGTAAGTGGGAAAAAAAATTGAGAAAATGGATAATTTTTCGAGCACAGTTGGAAACTTCAAATATTAACCAAAACGATAACTTCAGACTATCTACTAATGCTTCATTCTAATTGAGTCTTTTTGAAAAATAATTAATACAAAAAAGTAAGTAGGGGTTCAAATTAATAGTATAAATAAAGAAATTTCTCTTTTGAAAAGTACAACTAAAACGAAACTCTACATCATTATGATTTAAATTGGATAATATTTAGCAATTACTTTAAAATTTTTTTTATTTTTTTTTTATTTTTTGTTACCATTTACTGTTTAGTTTAATGTGATAATGGTTTTTTTAAATGATCTTCGGAGTGATCAATTTTAGACCATTCCCAACCACCTCTACCATTAAATAATAAAACATAGTCGTGATAAGCTCTTAATTGTGGACGATGTGAAACAGTGAAAGGGTGATGCCTAATTTCTTGCATGTTTCGTAGATTTTACCTTCAACTTCATCACTTACAGCACTAGTACATTCATCGAGGATGGCATATTGTGGACGATGATAAAAGAGACGAGCCATGGCAATACGTTGTTTTTGACCACCAGAGAGGGCAGTGAACCAATCTTTAGTGTCACCCCAACTCCATTGTCTAATAATGGTAAGATTTGGATCGACGGTAGCTAAGAGATGTTGAAGATCGTCATCGGTAACACCTAATCTCTTCATATCGTCGTGGCTATGTGGATAGATAATTTGATCACGGAGAGTTCCCAAAACGAGGTATGGTTTTTGTGGTACAAATAAGATATCTTCTTTTCTTGGTTTGATAACAGTACCGTAATGAAGTGGCCATAATTCACCTAAAATTCTAAATAATGAACTTTTGCCTGAACCATTTGGACCAGTAATCATAACATTTTGGTGTGGCATAACTTGGAAATCTAAATTTTCGACCAATATTTTACCCTCTGGTGAGACAATTGAAACATTTTCAAATTTAATGAATTCACCTTCGACAAATGTACCACCTCCACTAACTTGGTTAGCATTAGAATTGGTAGTACGGGATTGACTACGTTTAATAAGACGAGTTTGGTCTGATCTCTTTCTCCATTCTTCTAACCAGCTTGACATATCGACATTGCTATCATATTTTTCATTAACTGGTGAGTTGCTATTGGTTAATAAACCTGGAATTTCATCTTCGTGAACAATAGTAAATTGTGATGTACCACGTTCCTTAATTTGTTTGATCATTTCTAAGAGCTTTGAAATACGTGAAGTATAACCTGCCATCAAGGTTACCTTATTACCTAATAATACAAGTTGTCCAATGGCTTGTGATAAAGCAACCATTAATTGAGTATTTCTAATATAATCTTTGGTTAATTCAGTTGAATCTTTATTTGAACTACCTCTGATACCAGTGTAGATTGGTAATACCATACAACCATAACCAACAATTGATGCACAATATTTAACTAAAAATCCATCAAAAACTATAAAAAAATAAATAAAAAATTAATTAATATCGGAAGTTAAATATTATAAATTTATATTCTACTACTTACTTCCAACTAAGCACTTAAGGTAACTAACATAACCGGTATGATTATAGATATCACCAAATGATAAATTTATAATTTGTCTTTCTTTACGACTACCATCATAGAAGGCAATTTCTTCAGCATTAGTAATTAATCTTTGATGAACAGTACGATAATTACCTTCGAGTTCAGATTGCTTAGCAGTTAACTATGGAACAATTGATCCAAAAAATCGAGATATAATT
This sequence comes from Dictyostelium purpureum, assembly GCF_000190715.1. NCBI lineage: Eukaryota > Evosea > Eumycetozoa > Dictyosteliales > Dictyosteliaceae > Dictyostelium > Dictyostelium purpureum. The sequence goes on along the minus strand of NW_003519432.1, from coordinate 60,575 downwards.
TAAAAGAAATGTTTAAAGTAGCTAAAGATTCTTCTTAAACCTAAAAATTTCCCTATATTTTCCGAATTTGTGTATTCTGAATAAAGTGAATACGAAATTGAAATAATATTTTGGTTTCTCTTCTGGTGGTGCCATATCATTAACAAAAAAGAGTCTTCCTAGCCTAGTCATTAAAACTTCATAATGCTTGAGAACTGTGATGTTTGATATACAAAAGCAAAGCCGATTGTTATGTTCTCGAAATATGGAGTTACTTTGGTGATTGTTGAAAAAGTAATCTATTATTCCAGTTGATTGAATACTTTCTATATGATCATTTACATGAGCAGGGTAGGGCGCGCTAAGACCTTCAAACATTGAGGAATAATTAAAAATCTTTGAAATCGTAATTGCATACTTAATAATCTTTATTCTTTCTTGAAGACTCTTCATAAATCAATCGGTTTGATGGTGTGTACCTTTTGATTCAGCAACTCTTAAATGATATGGAGAAGGTAATGAAAAACTTTTGTAGTAACTATTAATCCCCAAAGAATCTTATGAAATTGTATAACTAACATTATCAGTTTTAATGTTCTTTGGAACAATAAGTTTTAAATTCAAACTGTTTTGAAGTTGCGTTGTATGTTGAATCTTATATTCTTAATATATAATTGTTTCTCCATTTGATAAAAAAAATATTTTATTATTTCAATTATTATTACTATTATTGTATGTTGTTATTTATATTATAGCACATTCAATAAATGATGATAAATTTGGTAAAAAAAAACTTTAAAAAAAATTAATTTTTTTTTTAATTTTTTTTTTTTCAAAAATAATTTTGCACCACCATAAACATTATTTTATTATAAACAACCAAATTTAAATTTTAAATTTATATAATAAAAATAATAAAAAAATTAAAAAAAAAATTTTATTTATTATAATGTGCTTTGTTTATACCTGTCTATATACACACCTCCTCAATAATAAAATGACAATAAAATATATTAAATATAAGTATTCATTTTTAAAAACAAAACTTCAACAAAACTAAAATCAAAGAAAACATAGAATTTAAAACATTTTGCTCTATATAAACAGATCAACACTAGATTCTAACTTTTTTTTTTTTCTTTCTTTCTTATTTTTTTTATATTTTTATATAATTATATTTTTTTCTTTATAAAATAACCCTATATAATAATTAAATAAATGGAATATTTATTCTTATGTAAATCAAATAATTATTAATTTGTATTCATCATATAATAATAAAAAATCAATTAATTATTAAATTTTTTTTTTTTTTTTAAAAATCATCATTTAAATGTAAAAGTTTGTATAATGTTTTGGATATCATTTAAAAGAAAATTTTATAAAAAATTGAAATCAAATAAAAAAAAAAAGATCAATAATCAGTATAAAAAAAGATATAAACTAAATTATTACTTTAAAATTATTTTTTTTATTTTTTTCTTTAAAAAAAAATTAGAATTTTCAAAACAGTTCTTCAAGTTTATAAAATTTTTTTTGTATTTATTTTTTATATTTTAATTTTATTTTTTATTTAATTTCTTTTTTTTTTTATTGTATGATTTTTTTTTTTTAATTTTTAAATTTCATTACTGAAAGAAATTATTACAATCATAATTTAATAAAATGTTTCTTTAATCGATTTTATATTCTTTTTTTATGCAGTCCTAGTTATTTTACTGTAAATTTTCAACCAACAATAATTTTGATGATATTTTTGTTTGAAAATTTGCAGTATAAAATAACTAGGACTGCATATAAAAGAAAATTAAATCCATTAAAGAAAACATTTTATTATATTATGATTGTAATAATTTCTTTCAGTAATGAAATTTAAAAATTAAAAAAAAAAAATTGAAAAGAGACGAAAAGAAAAGGAAAAGAAAAGACAAAAAGAAATAGAAAAAGAAAATAGAAAAAAGAGAAAAGAAAGGGATAAAGACAGAGATGGAAGAGATAAAAAAAAAAAATTAAAATTTCACAAAATGAAGATCAATGATGGATGTAGAGCCTAAAGACAAATAAAGAGTTGAAGAAACATGAAATATTAGTAAAGAGGAAAGGGTAAAAGAAAAAGAAAAAGAAAATGAAAGAAAAGAAAGAGATATAAACAAACGAAATGATAATCGCGATTTTGACCTTTCAAGCACACCCCCTCCAATAGATAAAGACCTTGAACCAATTAATATAACCAAATCATCAAATATAAAACTATCACCAAATAAAACTTCAGTATCAGCACCCGCTCCTTCGAGATACAAATCAAGTGGAGTGTCAATTGATAGATTATCAACTGTCTCCTTGGCCAAATTAGTTGATAAGAAATCTAAGGAAATTGAAGAGAATGTTTATATAAATCTCTCTACATTCACCAAAAAAAATGAATCCATAGACAATTATATATACACCGAAGAGAAAATTCTTTCAATGCGTATTCGTGGAGGTATAAAAGAATATCAAATGAAATGGAAGGGATATGATGTTAAAGAGGAAACCTGGAAAGCCGAAAGTGATTGTTATTGTAGAGATTTGATAAACGAGTATGAAAAAAGTCAAGGATCAAAAAATAAAAAGAAATAAGACAATTGAATAAACTATAGAATAAATTATAGAATAGAGTTTTATAAATTTTAAATAAAGATCTAAATTTTTATTATGATTACTATAAAGTAATTTTTTTATTTTTTACTTTGTTTGTGTTTATAAATTATTCTCGACGACGTTAAAACATTTTGGTTAATTTGCTTCTATGCTTCCATTCATCAGATGCGACGACAAATGTATAAAGTGGTAAAAACTTCCAACTATGACTTGATACAAATTCTAAGGCTTGAACTAAGAAATCAATCTCTTTATATGACATTGTAAAATTAACATTTAAATGCACCGTTCCTGGCCTAATAACTTATTATATTAATTCTAGTAATTCTTTCTTGTTATCTTTTTTAGATCCATTTTTATTTTTGCTCTTGTTTATATACCAAATCAATCATTCAATAGAGATGATATAAATGATCTTTGTCATCGCCACCTCAAACAAATAAAATTTTAATTGATCATTATCTTGATCTACAATATTAACTGTGTTTCATTTCTTTTGATTTACTTGTATCTATTCTGACTGTATTGTCTCTTTATTGAAATACTAAACATCAACGAATAAATGAGATATAATGCCAATGATTTCAGGTGTACCAGCTTCTTCACACTCTTCAACATTACCTAAATAAGTTGCTGAATCTGACGTTACCTAGAGTACTGATTCCACATGATCTATAAGGAACTTTGTTTTTTAACCGATTCATATTGATTTGTATATTTGGTGCAGCACATGCACATTCCCAGAAACTAAGAGCATTATAATTGTTTGAGTCGAATTCGGTAATTGCAATTGTATCTTCTAAAATACCAGAAGCATTTGAAGCGGCTGAAAATGAACCAATTGGGTTTGTCATAATAATTATTATTATTTGAACAAAATTATCACTTTTAATATTATATAATTTTCGTTTAAAGAGTTATTTTTAAATCTATTGGGAGAAAAATTACATTGTGATAAAAAAAAAAAATGTGAATTTATAATAAAATAATAAATAAAAAAAAAATAAAATTTTTTTTTTTTATTTTTTTTTAAATTTTTCAAAAAAATCTTTTTTTTTTTTTTTTTTTTTTTTTTTCAATTATTTAAATTATTTTTAAAAAAGAAAAATGATTAATAATTTATTAATCACCAATTTAAATGGGAATAGTGTATTTTCAAAATATTATAACAATTTAAACGAAGAAAAACAAAGCGAATATGAAAAATTATTATATCAGTTTACAAAAGAGGAATGGGGGAATGCTAAAAATGAAAAACATTTAGTTACCGAGTTTAGCGGATATATAACTGTATTTACAGGTGTTGGCGATTTAATGTTATTTTTATGTGGATCTGACGAATATGACGAATTAGCATGTAAGATTATATTTATATATAAAATTTAATAAAGGTTAATAATTATTAATATTAATTAAATCATTGTTATTATTAAATATTACAGTATCAGATATTTTAATACCAATTGTAGAATCATTAAAAGATATTTGTAAAAAGAAAGGTGTAACCGAAGCATATTTTATAGAACAAATACCAAAATTTATATTATATCTTGACGAAATTATTCAAAGAGTAATAATCAACCCTTTTTTATTTTTTTAAATTATTATTTAAATTTTTATTAACAAATTTTTTTTTCTTTATAGGGCCACTTAGATCAAGTACAATTGGAATCAATTCAAAATTACTTTGCACTTAAACACGATCAACCACTTAAAAAAGATAATGTATAGATAAATAATAAACCAAATAAAATTTTATATTTGTATTTTTAAAAAAAAAAAAAAAAAAAAAAAAAAAAAACTAAAATTATTTTAATAATATTCAGTATGTTTTTATTGTATTATTATCATTGTTATAGATAGTATTTGTGATAATCCTTATAAATCTATAAAAATAAATAAAAATTAATAAAAAAAATAAAAAAATTAAATAAATTTTTTTTTATTTTATTTTATTTTTTTATTTTTCATTTTTTTTTATTTTTTTTTTTGGTTTATTCTAAATTTATTTTAATATTCACATCTACATTTTCAAATAAATAATAAACACAATAAAAAAAAATAGAATAAATAATAAATAAATAATAAATAATAAATAAATAATAAATAATGAATATTAATGATATTATTAATCACCAAATAAATAATAACAATAATAATAATAATAATGAAAATTTTGAAGAGAATGAACAAATATATGAAGGATTGCAAGACCCAAAAAATTTAAAGTACTATGCGAAACAAAATCAATACTATGTAAATAATCAAAATAATAAAGTTTCACCATCGATTATACCTTTAAAATTTCAAGATATTCAAAGTATTAGAATTAATACATTTCATGCTATTCCTTGGGTAAGCAGAGAATTTATATATAAATAATTTTTATTATTTTTATAAATAGAATACTAATATAGTTATTTTTAGAAATTAAATTTAATGGCGGTAAGCCACAATTCAAAATATTTATTTACAGCAGAAGCGGATCAAATTTGGGTTAGGGATACCTTTAATCCAAGTATTGTAATTAGAATTATAACATTAGATACACAAGAAATGACAATTAATCAAATTAGACTTGGTATTTTAGATGGGGAAGAAGTATTGGTATCTGTAGATGAAGGTGGCTTTATAAGATTATTGTTTGTAAATGATTTGGATAGAGAGCCAATTAGACTTTATAATAATGGAATATCAACATGGGGCATCGCAATCTGTCCCAGCAGGCCATTATTGGCAGTAAGTGCAAATAATTTTCGTATTACCATATGGAATTTAAATGATGATGATCCCCAAGCCTCCAAAGTAATTTTATCAAAGCATAAACATAACGTACCAGCCGTCGACTTTTCGCCATGTGGGAACTACTTATTATCAGTTAGTATCGATAAAAATATTAGGGTTTGGGATGTAAATACTGGAAAAATTATTAGAATTCAAAGTGTAGCTCAATGGTGTTGGTGTTGCAGATGGCTAGATTTAACCGATAGAGAGGAGTTTTTACCACATTACTATGAAAAAAGAGAAAAACATTTAATTGAAAAGTCTTGGAGGGGTTTAACACAACAAGAAGAGCAGCAACTAGCACAACAAACCCAACTCATACCACAAGCCAATAATGAAACTGATGATGAAATAGAAGTAGATGATGACGATGACTTTGAATATCAACCAGATGAAGAAATTAACGAAAGCGATGAAGAAGCTAATGGAAATAATGTCGAATTTCAAACAATTGATTTAGATTTTTATAATGAAGATGAGAATGAAGTACTTTTAGGTGAACCTATTCAAGGAACAATAAATAATAATAATAATAATAATAATAATAATAATAATAATAATAATAATAATAATAATGACGATGATATTATAGAAATTGAAGAAAGCGACAATGATAGCATAATAGAGGGAGAGGATGAAGATGAAGAATATGACGTAGATATAGACTATCATGAAAGACCCATTGCTACCACCACCGCAAACACCAGAACATCAACTAATTATAGTAATAACGATGGTGAAATAGATAATAGTATGGTTAATATTGATAAGAAAAAATTCACAAGCAATATTATATTTTCAACATATCAAAATTTATATTTATCAGATATAGTTTTAGATAGATTAATGGTATTATCAAATGCTATACCGACATCATTCCCAATTATGCAAACTCAAATCGATAGAATAGCATTTTTAGAAGTTGTACCCGAGTTATCATTAGTAATAGCAGCATCACAAGGTCCAGCACGTTTAGTTTCATTGTATAGAATTTATAAAGAAAAACCAGAAAAAGCAAATGAAAATGAAAACGAAAATAATGGTGAAGGAAAAGAAAATGATGAATCATCAGGTGTAAATATGTTTTTAGAGAATGTCTTATCGCCACCAGTGGGAGGACCATCATTAATTATTGGTATATCTGTAGTTAGAAACTATGTAAAGAACAATCCATTAATGTTTAGTATTAATCTATATATACTTTATATAAATGGTATATTGGTCAATTTCCAAATTAAAAGATCAAATGTTACCGATAAACCAACCCATAGAAATAGTGTTTTTTTTAATGAATCAAATAATAATAATATTTTTGGTTTAGATATATCTTCGTTTGGGGTTTAATCAATATTAAAATATCAATAATAATAAAAAATATTTAAACACAAAAAACTAAAAATAAACTATGTTCATAATTATTTATTCATTTATTTATTTTTATTTTTAACCCAAACAAAATAAATTTACAAGGGTATTTGAATCTTTTAAAAAATAATTTGAATTTGAATAAGAATAATTTTTAAAATTAATTTTGAAAAAATAAAAATTAATCTCTTTAATTGATTGGAAAGAATTTTTCTTGTCATGTAAAACACTTAAAATTGATTGCATCACATTTTCTTCGTGATAGAGATGGAAAGAGACAGAGTATAAATCGATATTGGCGGTTTTTGATAATAATTTGATTGACTCTATTATATGTTTGGTTTTATCAGTAATACTTAAATTTCTGAGGGTTCTATTTTTTGGCAAAACTTGGGTAATAATGTCGTTGGCTGGTGTTGAAAATAATGATAATTTAATAATGGTCTGGTTTTCTGATAAACCTTCTAATATTAATTTATCTTTAATAAACTGACCAAATAAACCGAGTTCGAGTGACCTAATATTATTATTTGGACTTGTTAAAACGGTTTTTAAATCTTTTGTGACTACTGAAAGATCTAGCTTTGTATTTGAGAATGGAAGAATAGAGCCTTTTCTTTCACTAGATGTAAAATCGAAACCAAACGCACTTAATGAAAAATGCTCAATGGTCTTGTTTGATGACAACATATTGATTGTAGTATCCCAGTCTTTCTTGTTCATCTCCATGATACTGTTTTCTTCTCTGATCGCTTTACCATTAAAAAGTCTTACATAGTCATAGAGCTCTATTTCGGGAACGTAAAAAACTTTAATTTGGTGGGTTTCATTTTTTATATTTGATAATTCATGTGCACTGGGTGCAATACCATTTTTTTTTGAAACTTCTTTAAAGTTGTACTTTCACCTAAAATTTTGAAGAATTTTCTGAGGAGGCCATTGAGTCATTTATTACAATAATTATAGATTTTGATTTTAATTTTATAATCTTTTCGAAAGCTTCTTGAGAATTTTGGATATTATTGTTGTCAATGAACAATAAAATTATATTAATCTGAATTCTATTGCTAATTTCTTCTATTTTTTGAAAACCTAGGTTATCTTGGTAAATTTCTGATCCATTAGTCATAGAAAGTGTGACATTAACAAACACATTATTTGAAAAGGTTTTATTTGAAAGGAATAATTCTAATGTTTCTTCTTCATCACAATCTATTAATATCTTTCTATATTGGTCAGTATTTCCCGCACCACCCAAACCATTTTTATAATCTAAATATGAATGGTAAATTTTAACTGAAATATTTTGATCATTGAAAATACTATTTGGATTGTCTACTAATGGAGCAAGGTATTTATAATTTTTGAAACTTAAAACATCTTTTATATAAACTGATACAAATTCGAAAAATTGTTTATTTACTAAACTTAAATTTATAATTTCCAAATTGTTGTATGTATAATTTGATAATTGATTATCATTATATTTTAATTTATATATATATAAATAATCTATAATATATTTTGTTATTTTATCATATAAATAATTTGGAAATATCATTTTTTATTATTATTTTTATGATTATTTGTATATATAATATTATTTGTGTTTAAAAAAAAAAAAAATGGCTTTTCCACAAAAAATTAATATTTTTAAAATTTTTGAATTTTGAAGTTACGAGAATATTCCAAGATTAATTTAAAATATATTTTTTTCTTTTATTTTTTTCATAAACTAGATTAGTTTGGTTTTGAAGGTGGGCAAAATATTGAAAGTAGGAAATTTCGGCTATGGTTTTATTTTTTTTTTTTTTTTTTAATTTTTTTAATTTTTTTTTTTAATTTTTTATTATTTTTTTTTTAATTTTTTATAATTTTTTTTAAGATTTGTTTCTGTTGTCTAATAATATCCAAATATGGTTTAATAATATTTAATTAAATAGTAGGGTATTGTTCATTACATTGCAATTATAATATTTTGTTTTTATTTATATAATATATGTAGATACAAACACACAAATTTTAAAAAAAAAAATTATTATAAAATAATTGAGATCTTGATAAAAAAATAGATGCAAAAAATGTTTAGAGCATTTATTTTTATTTTTTATATTTATAGTATTTATATTTATAGAGACAAATTTCTTTGATTTAAAAAAAAATTTTAATATTAATATTAACTTAAATTTGGGGGTGTGTTAAAATATTTTTTTTCTTTTTTTTTTTATTTTTTTTATGTTTTTTTTTTTTTCTTATATTAATTTTTTTTTTTTTATCTAATTAAATAAATAAAAGTAATTCTTTTAACTAAAAGGATACTTTGTTATTTAAATAAATAATAATAATAATATTATTAATAATAGATTATAAATAAAAAATAAATAAATAAATAAAATAAATCTAATACATTCACTTTTTTTTTTTTTTTATTTTATTATTTTTTTATTTATTTTTTTATTTTTTTAATCGATTTACACACATTCCTTACCTTTACATTAAAAAGTAAAAGAAAAAGTCAAGTACAAAATAAAATCCACTCCATTTATAATATAATAACCAACATAAAAATGAAATATATAAATAATAATAAATTGTTTATATTTATATTTTTATTATTATTTTTAAATGAAATATATTGTTTAAATAATAATAGTAATGAGGAAATAAACAATCCAAATATTATGAATAAACCAGAAATAAATCAAAACAACAAACCATCATTTAATCATTACAAAGTTAGTAGTATTGGTAGTGATAGTAGTAGTACCACACCTCAAAATTATTGCCAAAGTGTTTTCATATTAAATGGAAATGAATATGATTTATCATCAATACAAAGGTATGTTTTTTATAAAAACAAATAAAAATTTCAATAATAAAAACTAACTCTACTTTTATTTATATAGTACTATTTTTAAAAGCAAATATAATAAAACCTTTGATTTTTATATAAATTTATGTTCATACAATACAACGTTTCCATGTGGGCTCAATGATTCTGTATGTATGGTAAACAGGGATACAGGAAATGAAGCTTTACATTTAGGATACTCAAAATCATTAGAATACGAAGAGAATGGCCAATTAGGTTTGGACTTTTCTTTTATAGGAGATGAATGTGCTATAGATAATAATTGGTTTGGTGATAATATTCAATACTATAAAACTAATATTAGCTTAATTTGCGGTTCAGTTAATAATGAAATCATTTCTACATTTATTAATCCATGCCATTTATCTATCATCATTAAAACCACAAGTAGTTGTTTGGTTATTCCACCATCTATAAGTAATTATTTTTTAATAATAAGTATTCATTGTAAAAAAAATATTCTAATTCTTTCTTTTTTTAAGATTCAATTTTAAAAATATTCATAATTATATTAGCATCAATTATAGGATTGGTTTTTATATTTTTTTTATTTTACTTTTGTAAAAATAAAATAAAAAATAATTGTGGATGTTGTTTCTCAGAAAGAAATGATAATGAATATGTACCAATTAATAACAATAACAACAACAATAACAATAACAATAACAACAACAACAACAACAACAACAACAACAACAACAGCAACAACAATAATAATAATCACAATAATTATAATCATAATTTATATAATATAAATAATAATGATTCTAATGTTGCAAATAATGGTAGTAGTTCCAATACAACAAATAGCAATAAACCTAAATATAACCATCCAATACTTCAAGGTCAAACACCAGAGTCAGATTCTTGCACTATTTGTTTAGATGAAAAAATCAATACAATATTTTTAGATTGTGGACATTTGGCAGTTTGTTTACGTTGTGCTCGGGGTATAAATGAATGTCCAATTTGTAGAAAACCAATAAATAAACTTGTTCAACTTTACCAGGTCTAGTAGTTTATAAATTTAAAATAATTTCTAGTTAAAAAAAAACAATAACATAATACTATAATCATAAAATCAAATAATATAGTTTAATAAAAAAGAATATTTTAATTTTTTTTTTTTTGGTATAATTATTTTATATTAAAATTAGAAAATATAAAAAAATACTTTGTGTTTTTTTATAAACTTTTTATTATAGTTTTTTTTTGGATATAATGAACCATAATATAGTTTATTTGAATAACAACCAACAAAATCCGATTTTAGGTTTTATTTATAAATTATTAATTTAAAATAAAATTATTGCATTAAAAAAAAAAAAAAAAAAAAAAAAACGAAAATTATTTTAAATAAAATTTTTTTTTTACTTTTTTTTCATTTATTTTTTTGTATAAATAATAATTATTTTAATCATATCATATTTATTTTTCGATTATGTTTAAATTAATTAATCACATTAATAAGGGAGGGGGGGTTTTTAAAAACTCCTTTATAAATAGTAATATTATTGGTATAAATCAATTTTCTTTAAATAATAATATAATAATAAATAACTATTCCACAAAATCAAATAACTATAATAACAATAAAAATACTATAAAATCTAATAATGATAATGATAATAATAGTTATAAAAACAATACAACAAAAAGATCAAAGTTTATGGGCGCAAAAAAAGAAAAGTTATATGGTGGAGCAAAGTCATTATCATCAACTCACGGATTTAGAACTTTAACTGATGAAGAAAAAGAAGTTTTAAAAAGAAAACAAAAAAAGAGACAAGAGCTTATAGAGAAAAGAAATATAATATTTGAAACAAAAGATAATAATGTAGTAATAGAAAAGTTTGATGATGGAACCATTTCAATAAAGAATAAATCAAAATATTATGATGGTATATTACCAAATTTCAAAGGAAGGGGTGTAGCATTTTCAAGATTAGGTATATATGGTTATTTGGTTGAAACTTTAAAGAACTCATTCGATATTACAATTCCATCACTTATTCAACAATTAGCAATTCCTGAAATTTTAAAAAAAAATAAAGATGTTTTATATGTATCCCAAACAGGCACAGGCAAAACATTAACCTATTTATTACCAATCATTCAAGAAATTAAAAAAACTGAACAAGAGGAATTAAAAGAATTAAAAGAAGAAAAAGAAAATAATATAGAAAATAAATTAAAAGAAGAAACAGTTGAAGAAAACGTTGAAGAAAATATTGAAGAAAATATTGTAGAAAATGAAGAAAATGAAGATAACGAGGATAATGTAGAAAATGAAGAAGATGTAAATAACAATAATAATAATGAAGAAGAAAAAGAAAATATCAAATTATTATTAAAAAGATTACCAAGAAGACCAAAAGCTATTATTATTGTACCAACTAGAGAGTTAGCATTACAGGTTATGGGTGTTGCAAAAAAGATAGCACATAAAGCCAAATTTAGTTGCACTGTTGTATCAAGTGGTGGAGGTGATTTAAATAAATACGTTAGAACTTTTAAAAAGAAACCAATAGATGTTTTAATATCAACACCAGGTATGTTACAAATGTTAATAGAAAGAGAAATGATTTATTTTTCAAAGCTTCAACATATCGTAATCGATGAGGCAGATTCAATGTTTACAATTGGAAAAGGTTTTGATCAAGAGATTGAAAATATTATTCAACCATTTAAATATCGTTTACAACATAAACAAGAGAAGGGTGTTTTACCAGTAAATGCTGTTATTTGCAGTGCAACATTAACCGATCAACTTATGAGTACAATTGACTCAATATTCCCATCCATCGAAAAAATAGCAACACCAACCATTCACAGATCATTAAATACATTATCACAAAAATTCATAGATGTAAAAGAAAAAGGGGGTGATAAACATAATGCACTCTTAAAAGCAATCAACGAAGCCAAAACTCCAACTCCTCCAAGAAAAACTTTAATATTTTGTAATACTCCAAATAGTGTTCGTTCAACTGAATACTTTTTAACAGAAAATAAATTTAAAGCAACCTCACTCCACGGTGAAATGCCACCACATCGTAGATCAAACAATTGGAGAACTTTTACAAATCAAGCAGATTGTCAATTTTTAGTCTCCACAGATATTGCTTCAAGAGGTATCGATATCGATTGTGTCGATCATGTAATTCTTTTCGATTTCCCATCCAATCCAATTGATTATCTCCATCGTATTGGTAGAACCGCTAGAGCAGGTAATGCTGGTTTGGTAACTTCATTAATCACTAAAAGAGACAGTATTTTAGCAAACTCTATTAAAGAATCCATTAGAAAAGGTTATAGTTTAGAAAAATTATCTTCAAATAAAAAATTAAATAAATTAAAATTTAATTATAGAGAATAATTAAATTAATAATCATTTAAAAAAACAAATAAAAAAAAACAAAAAAATTAAACTATAAATAATCTATATGTATTATTATTTTAATAAATATTAAACTTTTTATTTATTCTGTATAGTTGTCTTTATATTGTGAGGTGATTCTTCCTAATTTAAAACCAAATTCAGCTATTGAACCTGATGTTTTTTCTTGGTTTGCTAAAACTGTAACAACGATTCTTTCATTTGGCATTGTAACTAAAACAGTTGAACCACCAACAGCATTACCTGTATGGTAGATGATATCACCTTTACCACTATCATTGTTTTTAACTTCATTATTTTTTTGATAGATCCAACCAGTGGCATATTCTTGTGGTGATTTACCAGTTTTTGGAGGATTTGGTGTGAATAGTCTTTTGATTGTATCGGTTTTTAAAAGATTTCCAATTAATAAAGTTGAACCAAGACGACATAAATCTTCAGCTGTTGAAATGAAACCACCACCTGGCCATTTGTAGGATGAGTTTGTAAATTCTGCATTACATAAAACTACTTTTGGTTCGTTATATCCTGATACTGCAATTTCTTGAGTGCTTCTGGGGATGAATTTTAAAGCATACTGTTTCGAACGTCCTGGAATTAAAGTATCATGTTCATCTGGTAAAGTGCTGTACATACCACATGGTTTAAATACCTTTTCCCTCATAAATGAAAGGAAGTCTTTACCTGATGCTTCTTCGATGACCAATCCTAATAATGTATAACCAAAAGTTGAATAGCTATAGTAGTGACCTGGTTTAGTTTTATTTAAATCTTCTACCCATGGGTTATTTATAAACATTTGTAATGGATTTGGATGGTTGTGTGGGTTATATTCTTTTGATGTTTTATATTTTCCAACACTGTAAAACTCTGTAGCTCTATTTTTACCATAATGTCTAATACCTCCTAAATGTGATGCTACATCTCCAACACTTAATTCCTCGTCTGGATAGTTTGGACTTTTTGGAAATTCTGGTACATATTTTTGTATTGAATCTTCTAATTTAATTTTACCCTTTTTTTAAATCAATTATTAGTATTTTTTTTTTTTTTTAAAAATTAAATCATTAATGTTATACTTACTTCATCCATTAAAACACCTAAACCTATAGCAGTTAATGCTTTTGAAATACTTGCAATTCTTAATTTACTTGATGTGTTCATTGGTATGGCGTTTTCAATATCAGAGTATCCAAATGCCTCTTTATAAATGGTTTCGCCTTCATTTTGAATACAAACACTGATACCTGGAACAAAATTAGCTTCTTTCCATGATAAGATTTCTTTTGCCAAGTCTTTTCTCATTTTGGTGCTATTTGTTAATTTTTCATTTACCTCTTTATTATCATTGTGGTGGTTGTTTGAAATAATTTTATTTGATTTTTTAATACACTTCTTTTTTGAACTGCAACATTTTTTTGGTTTGTTGGTTGTTGGTGGTGTTGTTAAATTACTTGTGTGTTCAGTTTTATTTTCATCACAATTAATCAAAGAATAACTACTTTTTCCGACAATAGCCGAACCTAAAATTATTGATGCACCTTTAATAATATTATTCATTTTTATAAGTATCTTTTAAAAAAATATTTTTGTTTTTTTAAAAAAAAAAAAAAAAAAATTTTAAAAAAAATTTTAAATTAAAATTTTTTTAATTGATTTTTTTTTGGAATATTTTGAAATACCATCCCAATAACCAGGTTAGTTTTTTAAATTTATTAATAAAAAAAAATTATTTTGATAAAACAAATCAAATAAAAAAATTAAACTATTTAAATAAAATCCATTATAATAATATATTAATTATTAATTTTAATTAAAATAAATTAAAATTTTAATTTTAATTTTAATTTTAATTTTATTTTGTCAAAAATCTCAATTTAAAATAAAAATAAAAATAAAAATTTAATAAATATACAAAAAAATATAATTATTCACTCAAGTTTAAACAGGTAAATATCTTAAAAAAAAAAAAAAATATTTTTTTTTCAAATTAAAAAATAAAAAACTTATTGTCATTACCATTCAATTGATGCTATAGTTCTCTGAGAACTAAGATCAATTGAATCTCTGGGTAGCCCATCATATGTTCATAGTTTTCTTGTCCTTCTGTGCCATTTTTGTTCATAAATTTTAAAATATTTATTAAAAAATCGCATTTATGTTAGAAATATTGATTTTCATCAAGTTGGCCGCATAGCATAGTGGTATTGCGCTTCCCTAGTAAGGAAGAGGTCGTGGGTTCGATCCCCGCTGGGGCCTTTTAGATTGGATCTTATCTTCCAGGTGTTCACATACCTTACACTTTTGATTGTATTGTAGTTGTTGTGGGAGCAATGATAGCTAAGTGGTCGAACGAGTTACCGCTCCGGGTTCGAAACCCAGTCTCAGAAAGTTTTCCGAATCACACACGAATTGACATTACCGTGCCCAACTTGTATGCAGTGTGGTAAAACTCATATAAGCATTAAACACATGGCACCAAACACAATGTGGCGGCCTTTTAGGAATGTGGCTGTTGTGAATTAAAAAGTTGCGGGCTATAAAAGAAAAAGTGGCAATGGGTCTTAGTTATGGCTACCCCGAAGATTGGCATGCACTTTGTTGATTATTTGATACTTTCGGATGAAAATAAATGTAATTGATATCATTAATTGAAATATAGAATAAAACGATTTAATTAATAGTTTGTTCTTTACCTATTTCATTAAATGAAACAATGAATAAAGAATGTAAATTATTAATTTAATCACTATCAACTTCATGATTAACCGACATCCATATAATCATCATATTCGGGATAGTATCAATAAAATAACGAAGATAATGATTTCGGAATTACTTTAGAGATTGATATCGGAATTTTCTTGCTAACCTCTATTTTCAACATTAATTTTTGTGCCATCACCATAACCCTCTCTCTTCAACTAAATTATTAATGAAATAAATTAATAAACAAAAAAATATATAATAAGTATAAATATGAATGTATGAATTACTTACTTTAATAAAATCCTGCTACATTAAATGACCAAGTACTTCTTATTTAAGACCATTTACTTTTCCATTCAATATTTAAATGGAATAGCGCCAATCCTATAGTTTTCGAAAATTGTACCTCCATTTTTTATAAGATATGATGCAATTTCTTTGGATTCAAATTTTAATAAAATCCAATTGGCTGCTGATTGGCGTGGGTATTCAACTTTTAGTATTTTGCCATATTTTGAAAATTCATTAACAACTGATGGACCAATCTCTAATGGGAAACCATAAACTGTGACCCAACGTCTATCGAATTTTCCATCATAGGCATAGCCATAAGCAAAACTGGCGAGGCCAATTGAAATTAATGTTATATAAGTTAAAATCTCTATAATGTAATTAAAAACAAAATTATCAATTTTAAATTATTGTTATGAATTATTGAAAGGTTATTTGCAAGATATTATTGTAAATTAATTATAAAAAAAAAAGTTATTGATGTTATTAAAATTAATTATTGTAAGAATTATTATAATAATTGAATAAATGTAAATAATTGTTTGTATGTAAATAAAATAATAAAGAAAAAAAAAAAAAAAAAAAAAATTATTAAAAACTTTAAATTAAAAAAAAAAAGAAATTTTAAAAAAATCAAAATTAATTTCAAATCATTATAAAAAATAAATGGGGGTTTCCCACACAAGCTTTTTTATTCATTGTAAAAAATTTTTAAAAAAATTAAACAGTGTGGTTTTTTTTTTCAAAATTCAGTAAACATTTTAGGTTATATATCGATGCAAGTGATGTTGGAATGGGATGGATGATAGCTCAGGACGATGACGAAGGAAATGGGAAACCAATTTTATATGATTCAAAGAAATTTGACAAGTTCCAAAAGAATTATTCAACAGCAGATAGAGAATTTTTAGCGTTAACAACAGCGTTGGAGAAATACGAATATTTATTAGTAGATAAGAGATTTACAGTACATATAAAAGGAACTGACAATGTAGTAGCAGACGTGTTAAGTAGGAATCCAGAATTCAATTTAGAGTGGGAAGATGATTTCATAAAAGAAATTAAATCAAGTTATAAGAAGGTAGATGAGAAAATAAAGTTATGGTTAGATACTTTATTATTAAGAAATGATGTATTGAAAATAAATGGTTTGGTTTATTTTTTGGATCCAACAACATCAGCAAATAGATTAGTTTTAGTAGATAAGAAACATTACAAATATATTAGAAGAATGTCATTCAACAGCATATTCAGGGCACATAGGTAGAATAAGGTTAGGTTTAAAAGTTAGAAACAGTTTTTTATTTCCAAAGTTTTGGCAAAGAATAGGTTCTTATGTAGCAGCATGTAGGGAATGTCAAAAATCAAAGATAGAAGAAAATAAGTATGGTATGTTAAATCCACTTAAGGTTCCGATACGTCCATGGGATGATATAGCAATGGATTTTATGAATTTACCAACAACAAAGAATACATAGCACAAGATAATTTATTTTAAGCTCAAGTAAAACAAACAGTTCATAAGAATAGAAAAGAATTAGAAATAGAAGAAAATAGTTTAGTTTTGGTCATGAGATGCGTTTTAAATACAATTAAGAAGATAGTAGCACATGATCAATTCAAATTATTACCGAAAGATTCAGGTCCTTTTAAAAGAGTGTCCAACGTATAAGGGTATAGCAATGGAACTAGTATATTGAAGAATTACAGAGGGTTCGAAAGTAAGCAAGTATAGTTTGATGAATCAAGTTAACTAAAGTATCTCCATCTACATTACACTTTTTTTTTACGATCTTACTGTTCTTAACAAAAACCTTTGGGTCTGCGTTAATTCGGTAAGAGTAGTAAAGCTATGGTGGTTATAGTGATAGTAAAAAAAAAATTTATTAATTAATTAATATCAATTGTTCGAGCTGATTCGGGAATCAAATATATTGCAGTTATGAAGGTAGAATCAGTTAATATTCAAAAGGAGCTAGAGTGTCCAACGTATAAAGGTATAGCAATGGAACTAGTATATTGAAGTATTACAGAGGGTTCGAAAGTAAGCAAGTATAGTTTGATGAATCAAGGGTGCTCATGTCAAAACAGGTTGGTTCAGATGGAATCAAGAAAACTCACGGAGCGTTAGGAGTAGAGGTTAATTGCTAATAAAAAGCTAAATTGAAGGATATTGCCTGTGTGCAATCAATTGTAGTTAAGGTATTAACCAGGTGTTAGAAAAGCCACGCATTGGCTATAATTATGCAAAATAAGAAGTGCATTTAGGTGAAATAGACTAGTGTACAGAACTGAAATAGAAATCAGTTACGACAAATCAAATGAAAAGACGGAGATGTATGCCAATCACGATAAAGAGGGTAGCTCTATAGGTAGTTACTGAGGTAGCTTACGTTTCAAATGGTGCGTTAGGAGCCACGCATTGGCTATAATTATGCAAAATAAGAAGTGCATTTAGGTGAAATAGACTAGTGTACAGAACTGAAATAGAAATCAGTTACGACAAATCAAATGAAAAGACGGAGATGTATGCCAATCACGATAAAGAGGGTAGCTCTATAGGTAGTTACTGAGGTAGCTTACGTTTCAAATGGTGCGTTAGGAGCCATGCATTGGCTAAAAATAAGAGGTGCATTTAGGTTAAATAGACTAGTGTACAAAAACTGACATATAAATCAGTTGCGACAAATCAATGGAATGATGGAAATGGATGCCAATCAGGTTTAGGATGGTAGTTCTATAGGTTGCTGCGGCAGCTTTCATTTCAATTGGTGCGTTAAAAAAGCTAAAGATTAAAGTTTGGTACTTAGTAATCTAAAGCGTCAATAGTATCCCGATAATAGCAAGAATTAGTATAGATGGTAATCCAGGTTGATTATAAAAAGGTCTTTAATTCAAGTATAAAAATTACAAGCGAAATCAGAGGTTACGATAAAGTAAGAGTATTGAAATCATGGAATATTGGTTATTCAAAAAGGGATTGGATACAGCACTGCTTTCGGAATAATTGAAAAAGGTTGGTGCATGAACTTACACGAAGTTATAGTAGTGAAGATAAAGTTATTTCAACATGGTCAAATGATCAATTATCTCAACAAAAACAATAAAAAAAAAAAAAAAAAAAAAACAAAAAAAATATAATATAGATGGTTAGTGTTTGGAGGAGGCTTATTGGGTCTTTAGTCAAAGTGGGGGATATGTAATGTATTCATATGCATTTTAGAATTAAATGAATATTACAGTTATAATCATATCTCAACTAAATAATATATTAATATTTTCCTTTATTTTAAATAATTTTTTAGTTTTCAGTTTTCGGTTTTAGTTTTCACAAACAAATAATTGTATATTTATTTGATTATTAGAATTATTTATATTTATTATTTATCTATAACGAAATTAGCTCCATCTATATTACAATTACAGTACCTTAAACTGAGATTGGGTTTTTTTTTTAAAAAAAAATCTCCGGGAAGATATTGAGTCAAATAAAGGCCCCAGCGGGGATCGAACCCACGACCTCTTCCTTACTAGGGAAGCGCAATACCACTATGCTATGCGGCCAATTTGATGAACATTATTAATCATGAATTGCTCCCGGCATTTTTAAGGTGATTATAAAATCTAAAAAGATGTTATCCTTTTTATATAACCAAAAATCCAAGTCTCAAATGCTAAGTGAATGGTAATAACACATATTTTTCTATTCTTTCCCAACCAAATTTGATCTGTTGTCTGTAACCAACAACTTAGCACCCGAAAATGTTCTTTCAATTTCAACAGAAGAAGAAGCAACTGAAAGTACATTTCTTATAATTGAATATAAAGTTGGATATTCAATACTATTTTCTTTCCAATATTTTATTGTATCATTTCTATGATCTAAGCATTTCCAATTTCTGAATATATAAAGATTTTTTATTAATTAAATATTGATGTCCAAAAAAATTGATTTTATAGTTTGGATTTAAAATTACTGATATGTAATATTCATTATTTGTTTGGAAGAAACCCATATCTTGTACAATAATGGCTCTAAAAACTAAATTTTGATGTCTCCTAACCATATTTTTATTCACTATACCAGATATCCTAGAGCTAACTTAAAATAATGAAATCTGGGTGGAAAACGGATTTACTGAATTTGTCACTTGTCCAGTTGTTTCTGTGTTCTTTCGTAAGCTGCCGGATAAATACTAAATCATTTCATTATCTAAAACCACTCAATGATACCATTGTTGATTGGCCAGAACAATGTCTGATATTCATCAAATAGTTGATTAGAATGAAAAAGATAAAATTTAATTAAAAAAAAATTTTAATTAAAAAAAAATGAAATTTTACCACACTCACAAAATTTCTACAAAGGAATAAGAGATAGCGAACGTCATTATTAAAAATTAAATAATAATAATTTTTAACTAATATAATTGGCCACTATAGAATAAACCAAAAAAAAAAAAAAAAAAGAAAAAAAAAACTTAATAAAAAATATCTTTTGAACAAAATAAATTAAATTAATAATGGTGTTAAATTAAATTGAATATTTCGATATTGGGGGTACGATTTTATTATTTTATTTTAAAGATTTTTAACAAAATCCCATGATGTTTTATTTATGATTTCTGGTGTGTCTCTTGATGAAATATTTACTATTGAGTTATTCGAAACTAATTGGAATAATTTATAATTATTTGGATTAGGGTGTACAATGATATTATTATCTTTACGATTTAAAAAATTAAATTCT
Organism: Dictyostelium purpureum; assembly: GCF_000190715.1. NCBI lineage: Eukaryota > Evosea > Eumycetozoa > Dictyosteliales > Dictyosteliaceae > Dictyostelium > Dictyostelium purpureum. The sequence continues at coordinate 39,785 of NW_003519432.1, read as the reverse complement.
TTAATATTAAAGTGGTGCGAATATAATAAATCTATACAATTTGAAATATATCTAAAACTTGTATAAATTTCGAAAGTTATTGAGAACAATTCTATTTTATCTGAATATTCTATTAGTTCTTTCAAACAATTTAAAATATCCATAGATTCGTTTTGTAAAACATATAAATTTTTGATTGTTTTATTATTAACCAATACTTCTTTTACCATTGAACTAAAATACTTTATTGGAATTGAAACATTCTTTATTGATCTATTTAAAGCCAAACCTTCATAAATATTTGAATCTATTTCACCAAAAAACGATAGGCTCTTAATACAAGAAGGACTTGAAAGTAATGATTTGAAACCCTTGTTTATTAATTTTGGTTCGAGTTCTCTAAAGAATCCATATACTCCAACTGAAAGAGAATATAATTCTTTATTCTTTGATAGCTTATCGATAAAAGTATCCCAACTACTTAAGTTTTTTTTAAGTTGATCTTCCCTATCTTCATAACTCTTAAGGAAACTTTGATCCATGTTATCTAAAATCATTTTAATGTTTGTATTAACACTAAACTTTTTTAACCCATGGTTTGGAATATTGTATGCTGTAGCTTCATTTTTGGGAAAGCATAATAAATCTTGAACTTTTAAACTACCATCATTTGATTTGAATTTCAATTTAATATTATTAACTCTTTCTTCTATATCAACACCATTACTGGCATCATAAAACTTAATATTGCTAACATTAAAGGCCAAAATTGAAAACAAAACATCTATATGGTGATTTAATTTGATTTTTTTGATTTTATTTAAACTATTTTCCTTACTGAAATATTGAACTAAAGAAAATACATTTGTTGCTGTAGTATTTGAAAAAGATAAATTGAAAATAAAATTATTTTGAATTAAATCTAGACCATTTACTGGGTTTGAAGAACTGATATTTAAATTTATTAAAATTTTATTAACCTGTTCGGAACATTTTTCAATGGATTTCACCCATCCATTGTAACCATTAATTGTCAAGTTTTTTAATACTATTGTTGAGTTTTGGTATTTTATTAATTTGTAATCACTTGGAGTTGTAGGAGATTCAATAAAACTTTTAAAAACACCAAAGTTTTTATTTCTAATTTTTCTTTCCAATATTTTTGATACACATTTAAACCATGATTTATTTACCAAAGAATATCTAATAAATTCATTATTATTTTTTATATCATATCGACCATAATATTTTATTGGAAAATTTTTGCAAATATAATTAAAAATTATTTCTAATATCTTTTTATACAAATAATTGGGCAAATTCATAGCTTTTTTTTTTTATCTGTTTTATTTAAAAAAAAAAAATTTTTTTGTGAAAAAAAAGTTTTTTTATATTTTTTTTGCAAAAAAAAAATATAAAAAAATTAAAAAAGGTGGGAAAAAAAAGCAAAAATTAAAAAAATAGGTGCTACTCGGAAAAAAAATAAATATTTTATTAAATAAATAAGTAGAACCCTGAAAAAGAAATATTTTATTTAATAAATTTTAAATAAAAATATTATAATAATTCAATCATTAATTGTCTGAATTGCTGAATATTTTCATTATATAATAGTTATTTGATGGATTTTTTGAAATTGTTACATAGTTTTCTCTTTGATTGTAAATAGTATTTCCATCCTTATCATTCATTTCAAGATTACCAGAGAGTTGAAGAGAGTAATATAGGGAGCCTAAATTGCATTCAGGGCCATTTCCATAACCAAATGTATAAACTTGGGTATTGGTTAAAGTCGAATTACAAACATTTCCAGTTAAAGATATTGTAAAAGGTTGATGTTGCAAATTTGATACTTCATCTACATTCATTATTACTTCTAAGGGGAAAGGAACGGAATTTACAGAGTTTCTTGGGCATTTATAGTCTTCACAATTTATAAAAATTAAATTGGAGATAAATACAAAATATAAAAATAATTTTTTTATTGAGTGCATTGTTAATTTTTAAAAATAATAAAAATAATTTACTTTTTCTCTTTAAATAATTTTTTTCTACTTAAAAAATAATTATTTAAACAAAATAAATTATTCATTAGGTCCGAAAGCTTATCAATTTATTTATATAAAAAAAAAATCTATTACCAAAAAAAAACTAAATAGTTTTTGACTTGTTTATTTATTATAAAAAAAAAACCTATTATGTATAATTTAATACGTGTAAGAAAAAAAAAAAAACTTTCATTGAAATAATAAGTATTTATTAATAAAATTTTATTAAAAAAAAAAAAAAAAAAAAATTTATTTACAAAAGGGGAAAGGACTAATAATAATTATCTGTTATTATTGCTATTTTGTTGTTATTATTATTAATAATATTATGATAAAAAACCATTTAAATAATTTTTTAATTTTTTAAAATCTTTATGGTTTTTAAATTTATAATAAATAAAAAATAACAGATCAGGTAGTTTGGATTCGAAATATTTTAATACATTTTCATGGCTTGATAACGATTCAATAATTTCTTTGTTATCATTGTTATTATTATTATTACTATTATTATTATTATAATTATAGTTTTGAATTATTTTTTGAATTTCTTTATGATGTTGGATTGTGTTTCTAATGCACCTAATTAAATCTTTAACTTGATCATAGTTGTAAATGTATGTTTTTTTACCACTTTGCTGTAAAATTTGATTTTGTTTGTTTGAGATGTGTTCAATATATGCTTTATCTATTATTTGATTCCATGGTCTACTTAAATATGGTGTTGCTGTATTGCTGGTTGTACTATTATAGGTGCTGCTATTACTACCATTGATGATGTCGACACTACCTTCAATATCGACATAGTTTAATAATTTATTTAGATTTGAGTTAAATAGCTCATTATCTTTAAACAAACTATTTAGTTTATCAATGAATTGAAGTTTCTTTACTGGAGTCCAAAAGAATGGGTGCTGTAAAACTTGATCGATGGTTGGTCTTAAAGTTTCGTCTTTTGATATCATTTGTTTAATTAAATCGTATAGTGTTGGCTGGGTAAATTTGATAGGATCTAAATCGAATTTATTTGAAACGATGTTCACGACTCTAAATAACTTTTCGCCGAATGGATGCTGACCACTCGTAATAAAATAGTATAGAATACAACCTAATGAAAATATATCGACCGATTTTGTCTTTCTCTTTTCCATCAATACTTCAACTGGGTGGAATCCTTCTTGACCTGTTGGGACATTCGATGTAAAGCTATAAGAAGAAGTTACCTCTAATTTACTTAATCCTAAATCAGATATTATGAATCTACCATCCTTTGATAAAATATTTCTTGGATTTAAATCATTATGGACAATATCATTTGAGTGTAAAAATTGAATACCATGAACAATATCTAAAATTAATTCCATAGTTCTTTCGGTTGAACCTTTAAAATTCTCTAATTCACCAGATGAAATTAAATCTTGTAATGACTTGTCACATAGTGTTAATCCTAAATAAACAAATTGTGAATCTTCCTCCTAATTAAAAAAAAACAAAACTTTAGTATAATTGTAAAAAAAAATTAAACTTTTTAAAGTATAGTATATGAAACTTACTTGATCGATATATCTAACCACATTACTACAATTCTTATCTGTTAATTTAATTAATGTTTCTATTTCTTTTGTAATATTTGGATTAAAAACTTTATGTACTTGTTTAATTGCCACAGGTATTCTATTATTCCATATGCCCCTAAATACCAGTGTACCATTACTACCCATTCCTAAAATATTACTTTCGTTTCTACTAAATTTAAATTTACCAACTTGAGTGTCATATAAAATTTCTTTCTTTTTATTATTATTACTATTGCTTTTATTTACAGATGAGCTATTATTAATTTCTAAACTATTTAAATTTATTTCTTTATCTATTTTTTCACTTTCTTTTTCTTCTACCTTTTCTTCTACAACTTCTTTTGATGAGTTGGATTTATTATTTATTTGTTGTTTATTTATATTAACTATATTGCTATTGTTATTATTGTTATTATTATTATTATTATTAACATTACTATTAATTTTTTTATTATTTTTTACTTTTTTCTTTTTATTTTCTTCTTCCAATAAATCCAATTCAAATTTTTTAATTTTATCGCCATTTATAAAGATATCAAATGAGTTAACTAAATAATCTGGATTTAAGGATACCGAACCATTTTTATGTGAAATAAAATGGTCATAAATTGTTAGTGTATTTGGGTGGCCACACACAATTAAAAATTTGATGATATTTGTTTTTTTTGAACGTAAATCTTGAGACCATCTTTTTGCAGTTTGAATAACTTGATATTTTTCGTTATACATTAGAAGCTCTATAAACTTGTCATTAGCTAAATCTATGAAATCACGAATGTCTATAGTTTCTTTAAAAGCGTCTGGATAACTTGTTAGAGCAAAATTTAAAAATTTTGAATGAGATAAAAAGACAAAAGGAATATTCTTATATCTCGTTGGCATATCTTTCCATTGAATGAATAGAGGTATTAACTTTTCGGTCTGGTCTTGAAGAATTAAACGAGCTATATCGCTCTCGCTTAGAAAATCTTTTGAAAGTGTTCCATGCAATGTTATATTGGTTAATAATGCATTTGTGCTTGATTTATTAAGGTGTTCACTTTGAAACAACTCTTGAGCACTCATATATATTTTAAAATCTCTTGATATTGAGGTACACTCTAGTTTATTTGATAGCTTGAAAGTATAATAGTATAATCTCTTCATGTTGAGTATGAGCTGCTGAGTTTCGTTAGAGTCTGTGTCCAGTATAGCATCGATTGTACTATTTTTTGAAGAGTTAGGGTAATAATCACTTTCAAAAAAACTAGGAAATATTGGTGAACCTTCTATTTTTTGTTTAGAGTTGGTTAGCTTTTTATTAAAACTATTATTAAAAAATATTAAAAATCTTTCCATTGGAGTAAACTTTTTTCTGAAATAAAATTGACAACCTTTGGGGATTTCGAAATAATATCTTAATACCAGATGCATATGCAGGCAGAAACCTTGAAACATTCTATTCTCTTCGCATGAACATTTGAAATAGGTACCAAAAGTCAAATAGAAAGTGTATTGTTTATATTTTAGACTAAAACTTTGTGTTAAATCATAAAAATTTAACTGATTCCTTTCAATGGTAATAAAATTACTTGATTTAATTTGCCCAATTTCATGATTAATTCGGTTTTTTAATATTTCTGGATAACTGCTTTCTTTTTCTTCCTGTTCTTCGAATTCTTCGTGATTTATATTTTGATAAAATAATGATTTAAATAATGATTGATTACTATAGGTTGGAAATTTTTGAAAGAATATTGGATTGATTGATATCTTATTGTCTGATAATATATTTAAAAACTTATTCATTCTTGGATATGTATATTCATTAAAAATAATATTTGATTCCAAAACTAAAAATTTATTATTATTGTTATTTTTATTTTTATTATTATTATCAGTGTTATTTGTTGTTATTTTATTTAATTGATTTTTTTCTGAAAGAATTGTATTAGGTGGATAAATTTTAAAAATTGATTTTATAACTTTATAACTAAGTGAAACTGTGCAAATCTCTATTAAATAACTAGGCTCTATTGATATTAAATTAATTTGATTATTTTTCTCTTTTTCCTTTGAGTACTCTTCTAATAAATATTTTGAAATTTTACCAGAATTATATAAACATACAAAAAACCAAAAAATTTCTGATTTGATGAAATTTTCATTTGTTATTGTTGGTGTTGATGTTGATGTTGTCGACTGTGATAAATCTGTATTTGTAAGCCATTGGCTATCATTAAATAATAGTTTAAATTCTTCTAAGTTATCGTAGTACATTGACCTAAATAAATTTATAACACCTTTATTTTGTCTATATTCTATCTCCAAATAATTTAAATTTGCAATATGCAGATTACCGCCCTTATTATTATTATTATTATTATTATTATTATTATTACTATTATTATTATTATTACTATATATGTTTTTTTTATATTTTAATAATAGTTTTAAAATTGCTAATGAATAATCATCTTCTTTTGTAAATGATGTGCAAAATGATGATGAAAATACTTGTAATGTTGTATCCTTGATATACTGTCCAAAAATACTGAGAAATTTTATAAAACCAATCTCTTTACTACCAAATGTTGACTCTAAAAGTGTGTTTAGTTGAAACGGTGGTATTTCATTATTTAATATTTTTATAAATTCTGGTATCTTTTTAGTTAGGTTTTGACTATTTATAAATAGAAAAAAATTATTATTTAATTCCTTTAAAATAATGTATTTATAAGCACTTACCAATCTTGAAAATGTCTTAAAAAGTCATCTAAAGTTGGGTAACTTTCTTTTAAAATAGATGATAAACATATAAAACAATTTAAAAAGTATATCTCAATGCTTGGCGGAAATCTAACTGTGCTGCAATGTGACTCATATGCAAAATTGATTTCAAAATCGAATTCTTTAATTGTATCAAAAACATTCCTATAATAGGCACCAAATTGTCGTAGTTCCTCCTGCATCCTATTTGAGATATTTATTTAATTTTTTTGGTTGATATTTTTTCTATTATTTTTTTAATGTTTCTATACTTTATTATTGAATCTATATTTTATATTATTACTACAAAAGCTATATTATTATTATTATTTTCATTATTATTAAAAAAAAAAAAAAAAAAAAAAAAAAGAAAAAGAAAAAAAAATAAAAATTAAAAAAAAAAAAAAAAAAAAAAAAAAAAAATTAAAATTATAAAAAAAAAATAAAAGGGGTTTTTTTTTTTATTTTTATTTTTTTGATTATTAAATTTTAAAACACCACCACAATAATTTATTAAATTAGAATAAAATAAATTAAAATAGTCAATGATAAAACCAATAAATTAGTTTTGGTTACACTATTAGCAGAATTAATAACCCATTCTGGAACACCAGATGCACAAATTTCAGATGAACATTCTGGGAAAGGGAATGTATTGGGTACAATAGCTAGTTCAGTATTAACATTTGCAACATCACCAAACTCGACTTCGAAATAAAATGCAGTCCAGCCACCCCCATCTGGACCCTTAATGCTTACCGAATAAGTGTTATCAGATTCTAATGTAATATTTTGTGCACTATAAGTGAAGGCTTGGTAACAATTTGCATAGTCTGAGCATGTAAACTTTCTAAAGTCTCTGTGAGTCTTTGAAATGGTATTTACTGAATAAACTACAACTCTTGTTGGTGTGCCTTTAACAACAGTCATCTCTATAGTGCCGAGACTATTATCTTTTGAATAGGTAATCTTCCACGAAAGCTCTGGACTCTCAACTTTATTGACAATTATATTAAAGTATTTTGAAATTTCAGTCGAAACACCTGCAAACTGGGTGACACTATGATCAGTCTGGAACAATCCCAATCTCTTTTCACCTTTAATTTGATCATAAAAGAATTTAGTCGAATCAGGTAAAAAGAATTCATCTAAATACAATAATAATAATTAAAAAAGAAATTAATATCAACAACAAATAATAAAGCTAATTAATATTAATTACCTTCAATTGTCAAAATAATCTAAACAATAAAATATAAATATAATTAATAATAATAATAATAATATATAGTAAATAAATAAATTATAAATTATAACTTACATATTTTGGTATTTTTTCCATTATATCAATATAATTTAATGGATCGACTATATCAGTTACAACATTGAAATATTCAGTATCAACAAATGATGGAATACCATTTATAGCATATGGATCAAGAGCAAAACTCCAATTACCATATGTTTGCATTTGAACTTTAATGTCATCAACTAAATTTAGCACACCAATAACCATTGGAACAATTGCTGCAACACGTTCATCACCGACCATAGCAACACCATATGTAGTCCAACCTCTTTTACTTGCACCAAAAACAACAAAGCTTTCAATGATAACACCGTTTTCATTGCCATACTCTTGAACAGCATCCATCGCCTTAATGACTGATTTGGTTTGTGGTAATAAACTAACCCATGTTGAAACTTGGGTATCAATATATTTACGCCAAGAATATGCAACAATATAATCCTCATCTCTTGCAACACCATCATCAAAAGTAATATATTGGTTTGGTACCTGATTGACTGTAACTGTAATTGCATTACTTTCTTTACAAACTTGTTGACCAAAGTCTGCTTCCAAACTCTCTTGGGATGGTACTACCCACTCTTTACTATTATACGCGCCTCCTGTGACATATAAAAGACCCATTTTAGTTTGTGTTGGTGCTTTTGGTATACAAACACTAACCCAATGCTTCCATATTGACGAATTTGTATAATCTTTCATCCATTGTTGCGATACTAAAAAACAAATAAATAAATTAATTTTTAATTTTTAATTTAAGTATTCTTTTTTTTTTTTTTTTTACCCACCTAACTCTATTACTTGGATATTTGCAAAACCGACATCATAGGTTGTATTTAAAGTCCATTTATAATTTGGATCTTTTGAATAAACATAATCTTTCAAAATATTGTTTGATTTGGATTGAACTAAAAAGGAAAAAAATATAATAAAAAAAATAAAAATTATTTTCATTTTATTTTATATATTTTATATATTTTATATATTTTAAATATTGTTATAGTTTTTTAAAAATAAAAAAATTCAAAACAAAATAAAAAAAAAATTTTTTTATAAAGAAATAATTATTCAATTTAAAAAAAAGTTCTTTAAAATAAAGATCACGATTAAATTTATTCCATAGCCACGTGGTTTTGATAAATTGAATCATAATAAAAAAAATTATTTGAAAGATTTTTAAAAAAAATTTTTTGTTAAACCTCATTTTTATTATAATACCAACTGAGCAAATGTCAAAAAATTTGGTATAACCATTTGATTTTTATTATATTATTATTGTTATTAATGAAATGGTCTATATTTCTATTATAATTGATAGATATTAATAAGATACAAAATATTTTTTTTATTTATTTAAAATTGAAAAAATTTTTGTATAAATTGTTAACCAAAAACGTTTCCTGCACGCGTGGGTAGTTTTTTTTCAAACTCACATCAAACTGCGCATGTGGTCTAGTGGTATGATGCATCCCTGCCACGGATGCGAACTGGGTTCGATTCCCAGCATGCGCAAATTTATTTAATTACCCTATCTTCCTCGTGATTATCACGTAAAAGATAATTAACCTCTAATTTTACGTGATTTATAATTTGTGTGAAAAAGTTAATCACCCACCAACAGTCTTTACAAAAATTTTGCTTACCCATCAACTTCATTCTTAATAATGATCCACTGATTAATTTAAAGCATTTACCCAAAACATTGAAATTCATCAACTTTAATAAACTGAAATCATTTATATTCATTACTTCGGGAAGGGGCCTCAATTGGTCACTGGACTTAACTAGATCAAGAAGGAATATATCAATAAAAAATATTACATATAAAATCCCAGAAGGTCGCAAATCCGATGGAGAAATAAATATGGATTACAACAACACCAGATTTTACAAATCACACTTCCAATGGAACTATAAAGCAATAGATTTCGACTTAACTAGATGCTTCGCTTATATAAATGCCATAGCCCTGGTATTTCATCAAGTTTGGATTTGGTTATGTAAAGAACTATACGACGATCAAGAAAATACAATAAAAGAACTCGATTATAAGAATCTAACCTCAAAATGGACTAAGCTTAGAATACTTAAAAGGTTTAAAAAACATCAAGGAAAGACACGCTAAACAAACACAAACAATTAGCAACATCAATGAAGAATATAGAAAATTCAAAAGAAGAATAGCAAACTTCATCAGCATCAAATCATTACCAAATATCAACAGTTTAGAATATTTTCTTTAAAAACTTTAAAAAAAACATTAAATAAAATTTTATTGATTAATTTAAAGCATTTGCTTTTAATTATTTTCACTTTTAAAAAAAAAAAAAAAAAAAAAAAAAATAGGGTAATTTGCTCTTTTATAGCTCATTAATTTGAAGACTTTAAAACCATTTGGACTGTTATTGTTAGGTGCTGATAGGAACCAATCTGAAATTTTATTGATTTCTTTAATTTCATCATTGAATTTTTTTCAAAGGGAAATATTATTTTATATGTAATGTAAATGAACTTATAAAGTATAAATAAATAATTAATAAACAATATATATAAAATGAAAAAAATTTTAAAAAAAAAAAATTTTAAATAAAAAAAATAAATGGAATCTTTAAAAGATTTGCTAAAATGGCATAAAAAAATTTAATTGTTTATTTATTTATGTGCATTATTAAGTATTGTTGTTTCAATCTTATATTTATTTTTTAAATATTTTATAATTTTATTAATGTTTTTATTAACTTCAGAAATATCTTTATCTCTTTAGTTAAATCTTTCACTTTGTGAAACATAATAATCATTTTTAAATATTAATATATTATCATTAGAATAATCGTAATCTTTAATATATGAAAATATATGAAGTATAAGGGTAGTATGAAAAAATATATTTATTTTTCTTTAAATCAACTTGTTTTTTTTTAAAATTCTATCTTTTGTTAGTTATTACATTGTGTATTAGATGAATAATTCATGAGATTAGTAGATTCTTTGTGGTTAAGCAAAAAATTCCGTAAAAATCATGTTTTTTTATTATATTACAAATTGGCCGCATAGCTTTTTTTGCTTTTTAAAAATATATTGGAATGTTTATTCCATTTTATTATTTTATTAATTATAAGACCTAAGTATCTGAATTGACCAGATATTACTTGAAGCAAAATTAAACCGTTGCAATTTTGGTTGAATAAATTGAATTATTCTGAGGTAACTTAATTTATTATTGCAAGAATAATAAATTTCCGGAGATCCAACTTTCTTTTAAGGTGGTGTTACTTCATAAAAGATGCCCGCATCTTAGCTAATAGAATATGAATTAAACATTACAGCCCTTGGCAGTTTAGCATAGCATAAGTTTCATCTTGTACGGAGAACCTTGGGCTAGTGTTTCCTTGCAAAGGAAACCTTCTATCCAGTTAAATAGCACGTATACAGCTCGGTATAACTTTAGTGCATTGGCGTAGAGTCTTGTTAATCCTTTCGGTTGACTATGGATATGTACAGATGCCATATATATCTTTTATTTAGAATAAAATGATATATTGTTTTAAAAAAAAAAAAAAAAAGAAAAAAGAAAAATGAAAAATAAAAAAAAAAGAAAAATAAAGTGGTAATAAATAAATGTGAACATTCGTTTTCGAAAGAATCATTTATTGGTGGTAAATAAAGTGGTAGGTTTAATTTTTGGTAGATAATAGTGGTAGGGTCTGATGAATTTAAGGTATAATTTCATCATCTAGTATAATGGTAAAAATGTTAGTAACATTGCATTAAAATCAACATAAAGTGGTATACTATTTGGTTGTAAGCCAAATGGTTCTGGAATTGTGAATTTTGGTTCTAATATTCCTTTTTCGATATTGATTTTAATAATGTTTTGTATGGATGATTTTTTAGGAAAGTATTTCTTGTCAAATCATTTGTAAATGTTGTGGTAGTATTATCTTTGGTTCTGTTTACCTTAGATGCACCAGTGTAGTTTTAGATTATACTGGTTATGTTGTGATGTGGTGTAGTTTTTGTTTCAAAAAAAAGAATTTATTCATTATTATTAATAATATTTTTTAAAAAAATTTTTTGAAAATTTGTGTTTAATTTATATGATGATTTTGGATGGTAATTTTTATTTTAATAGTTCTGGTTTTTTAATATGTTAAAAGTGTTATTTAGGTGACCAGACTTATTAAATTTTGGAATACATTTTAGGTATTCTGGATAAGTATTTTAAAGAGTATTTAGTGAATAAAATGGATTTTGAGCAGAATGTTGATTATTTTGTAGTGGAATAATGCAATTATTAGTATCCAAGTTATCATCACCATTATTTTGATTATTATTTTTTTAAATTTTGTTTGTGAATGAATAAATAAAAGAGATACACCGCTCAACTAGTGAGATCTCAATTAGATTTCGTCTACTTAAAAAAGTTTTAAAAAATCAAAGAAAATTTTGGATTTTTTTAAAACAGTTAATGAAAGTGTATGTGGTGATATATGTAGATTATATAAAAATCAACAAAAGTGTGTAAAAATAAAATGAATTGTATAAAAAGTGGTAAATACCATTAAAAAAATGAATGATGTTGTGATTAGTGGTAATTAATTATAGTTAAAGACATGGTAATAATAACTATAATAAAAAAGTGTTGATACACCAGTAGTATGTAAATTTTGTGTACAATTGGCCGCATAGCATAGTGGTATTGCGCTTCCCTAGTAAGGAAGAGGTCGTGGGTTCGATCCCCGCTGGGGCCTTTTAAGATTCTGAATCTTCCAGAAGATAATATCTTCTCGGTGATTTAAATTGCCATTTAAAAAAAATGTAATATAAATGAACTTTAAAAAAAAAAAAAAAAAAAAAAAAAAAAAAAATTAGGGAAGCCCAATACCACTATGCTATGCGGCTATATCACACTTATCCAATCAAAAAAGACTGATCCAGCCACTCTGGAATACTTAAAAGGTTTAAAAAATCAAAGATTTACTGATTAATTTAAAGCTTTTGCTTCACTTTTTAAAAAAAAAAAGTAACGCAGATGGAAGTATTTTAGTTGTAAAATTGTTTTCGATTTTAGTCTTAACAAACAAATAATTGTATATTTATTTGATTATTAAGATTATTTATATTTATTATTTATCTATAACTAAAGTAGATCCATCTACTTTACAAATGTTAAATAAAATAACCAAATTAATGTTATTGTATTGTACCCTTGAATGCGGTAAATTCATATAAATATTAAACATTTACAAAAAAATCAAAAAAACAATAAACTAGCACACCAATTTTTATTTTTTTTAAAAAAAAAACAAATTAATTAATTTACACAAAAAAACCTAAAAATTTAAGGATATTTAAAATATCTTTTTTTTTTTTTTTTTAAAAAAAATATTTTTTTATTTTTTTTTTTAAAAATTTTTTTTACAATGCTATATAAAATTATTTCTTTTATTTTGTTTTTTCTAAAATATATATTTAATAATAAAAGTAGTAAAACAAACAATAATGGTGATGATAAGATTAAACTAAACCCATTAATTTTTAATGAAATTTTACCATTAATAATTATAAACCAATCATTCACTAGGCTAATTGAATTAAGTTTAATTTCAAAATCAGCATTTACATCAATTCAATACTACTTAACATATAAACAAGATTCAATAAATTATTATACAGACTCTAAAAGCATTTTAAAATACATAACCAAAAATCAATTTGGTTCATTTAATAAAAAAGAAACATCAAATATAAATAACTATAAATATAGATTAATTCAATATAAGGATGTCGAAAATCTATTCATTACCAAGATAACAACCGATTTTGATGAATTGAAGCCAATGCTAATAGGATTATGTGGGTGCGATAAACTAAAAAAAGTTACAGTAATAGATGACTACAATCAAATTACCTCTTATAGAAATTTAGATGATTATGATGTCTCTTTTTTTCAATTTGACAAACTATACTTGTATTGGGACTATCATCAAAGTATACCAGAATCATATGAAAATGAAGTGGATTATCAAGAAGCTTCAGTCACTGGTCTTTCATACATTAAGTTTTCTTTTGACTTTTTAAAACCCTATAAACCAAAGAAATTAAAAATTACAACCGCAGATATCAGTACAGACTTTTTGAATATTGCATACCTAAACAATATTTTAATAAAAGCAAGTGCCCGTTTAGAAAGTGTAGATTTTCAATATCACGATACTCCACCCAGTTTTTTCATTCAAGCCATCCAAACACCAACCATCAAGTCTTTATCAGTTAGATTTAGTTCACTTTATAACTCAATTATTGATGACGAATTGGATGTAAACTCACCAATAGAACTACACAAAAAATCACTTATAATAAAATCAGATTTAAAAAACAATAAAACTTTGAAGAAATTAAAATTCAAACATTCAATTTATCCTCATTATTCGACCAATTCTAATCCAAGCGAACTATTAAATGATCTTTTAGGTAATATTGCACTTAATAAATTAGGTTTAGAATGGTTCACTCTAACCCAACCAAATAGCCACCAACTCTTATCTCCATTGTTAAAACTACCAAATATAACAACCTTATATTGCAACTCTTCATCTGCAGAACAATTCCTCAGTCATTGTTTAGAAAACCCGAATATACAAACCTTAAACGTTATTAATGATGACTTTGCCAATACCATGGGTACCGAAAATATATATCAAATATTTCTTAAAAAAAATAAAACATTAAAAAATCTAATTTTTAATGCTTCGGAAAATAAAAAAATAAAAATATTATAAACAAGATACATGTATTATCTTTTAATCTTTTTATATAACTGTTGGTTATTGTTGTTTTTAATACCTTTTTAGTTTATGTTTAAGACTTAAATTATAATAATGGTTTTAATAAATATTTACAATGGTTATGTGTTTCAGAAATACAACACCATTAAAAATACCAAAGTTTTGTATTTTATTTTAAAAAATTATATTAAATATATTTTAATATTCTTTTTTTTTTATTTATTTTATTATATATTTAATTTATAAGTTACAATTGTTTATTATTGAATATATAAATAATTTATTGTTTTCAACCACTATGGGAGCTATCGCTCTCACTGTCACTATAGCTGTCACTTTCACTATCACTATAACTACTATCACTAGAGTCACTAGACTGAAATGATTCATTAAGATTTGCTGTTGCCGTGTTTGATGATGATTGGGTTGTTGGTTGTTTTGTTGGTTGTGGTGGTTTTTGTGGGGGATTAAAAGCTGCACTATTTTTACTATTTGTTGGTAAATTAAATGAAGATTTTCCAAATGATGGTGGTTGAACAGTTGTTGTTGCTGTTGCTGTTGTACTTGTTTGCTGATTTGTTGTAGCTGCTGTGATTGATACCGATTTCGATGATGAAGGTTTTAAAGTGGAGCTGGTTGGTGTAGAAATTGCGGGTTTGGTTGTTGTTGATGCGGTTGATTTAACTGGTAAAAATCCACCATTGCTATCACCCAAACTAAAATCTGTGCTTGTATTTAGATTTGAAGAGGACGATTTGAAGGGAGGTATTACATTGGATGAATCGTTCAATGAGAAAAGATTATCGTCATCATTATTATTATTATCTGTATTATTAACATTAACTGGGTACTCTTCAAATACAATATCACCTTCATCCTCTTCTTCTAATGGGTTTGATGAAAGTATTGGTGCATTTGTTATTGGAGCAGAGTTTTTACCGAACAATACCTCTTCAAAGTCCATCGAATCTTCCTCAGCCAAACCATTACTAGTTGGGTTAAACATTTCTATATCTTTTGCTAAATCTTCAAAATCTTCTTTTGATTCATTCAAACTATTTTTATTTTTATTATTATTATTATTCAAGTTGTTATTATTGGTAGTAGTTGTAGATATTATATTATTGGTTTTAGTAGATGGTGTATTATTAATTGGTAAACTTGTATTGCTATTTGAGGGTAAATTTGATCTTTGTGGTAAACTTGATCTTGGTGGTAATGATGACATTGGAGGTTTATTTTTATTTGATATTATGGGTATATGACTAAGTGCTGAGTTAATTGCTGCTGTTTGGGCTGCATGGGCAGCTGCAGCTGCAGCTGCTGCTTTACTCTTCTTTGTTATTGGTATAGATGGTAATGGACTGGGGCTAAGTGGTTTATTATCTACTGTAGATGATGTATTTGTTGTTGAAGTTGTCGATGTGTTTGGTGTATTTAATGTAGTTGCCGATGAATTAGTGGTTGTATTTTTTCTTGGTCTACCTGCTTTTTTAGTTGCTCCCTTTTTATTTGATGAAGTATTAGGAACAGGTGGAGGTGGTGAAAATTTCTCATTATCCGTATTAATGGCTGTGTCAATTAAATCACTAAACTCACCAAATCCATCGTCATCAGTTTGCTGAGTTCCACTATTGTTCTGGGTACTACTATTACTTTCAGCATCACTATCCATTGATGAATCAAAAATATTGTTTGAATTTGGTGTAGATTGTTGTTGCTGTTGTTGTTGCTGCTGCTGCTGTTGTTGTTGCTGAGGTGGTGGTGGTTTTGTTTGTTTATCAATATAAATAGGTATTTCAATATCTGGTGTGGACGCTAAAAATAAACTATAATTAGTTTTTTTTTATACAATACTATGAATGAATTTTATTTTAAACTTACTTTTATTACTATTACTAATGTTACTATTATTGTTACTATTATTATTATTATTATTATTATTGAATTCTCTTTTTATTAATGTTGAACTAACTTGCCTTTCAAGTCTAAATGAACCATTTTCAAATATTAAAAAACATTCAATTTCTTTGCAAGGTTTATATGAACCAGAATAATCAAACTTTTCATTATTATTTACATTGATATGATTATGTTGAACCTGTAGTGTCCCCTGGTTCATTTTAATTACTGCTTTTTTTGTATCCAAACTCTTGGGTTTAATATTATCTGTATAAAAATTAAATTAGCTTATAAACCGAAAAATAATTTTAAAAATATTATAAACACTTACATTGTATAGTATGATAATGCTCGTTGGCATCATCATTCATCGTTTTCCCTAATATTACATCATATAAAGATTCATTTTCTGGTTGGTTTATACTACTATTGTTACTATGGCTATTAACTATATTTTTATGAGCCATATATTCTATATAATAATTTTGCTTTTGATTTTTGGTTTTTGATTTTCGATTTTGTTTTTTGATTTGATTTTAGTTTTTGTATTTATTAAGATAATTAAAAAAAAAAAAAGGTTTATTGTTTTTTTAAAAGTTTAAAACTATATAAAAATAGTTATAATATATAATATTTTATACTGTTTATTCTTTTTTTTATTACTATTATAAATCTTTATTCTATGGTTTCTTTTTTTCTTTTCACTCTATTTTATCTTTTTAAATTATTTAATTTAAATAAAACAACAAAAATAAAAAATAGAAAAAAAAAATTATTAAAATTATTAAAAAATGAAAAAAATAATTTTTAAAAAAAAATTAAAAATCAAAAAAAAAAAAAAATAAATAAAAAATTTTGGAAAATAAATAATATATTTTATTTTATTTTTTTTGATTGTAATTTAATAATATTTCTATTATTTTTGATATTTGATTTGAAAACTAAAATTAATTGGTTTTTTTTTTAATACATACTACAAATTTTTTTTTTTTTTTTTTTTTTTTTTTAATAGCCATTTAATTCTTTATGACGGATATATCTTAAACATTGTAAAAACATTACTATGGTTTCTGGTACACGACCTTCAACCAACCATTCTCCATTGCCTATTTTTGAAACCAAACCACGGGAAGACCATTTATATGATAATTTGGTATTTTGATTTAAATATTCATTATTTTGTTGATCCCAAATGTATTTTAAGAAAGGTTCACTTGTATTTGGATTATACCAGGCCAACCAAACACCATTCCATTTGCCATTGCCTAAATTATGTACACTATCATTGGCTGGTAAAAGGAACTGACCATTCCAAATGTATTTGATATCTTTTGGACGAATTGAGGTATCCAAGAAATCTGTATTGAACAATGTACCATCTGCACGATAAGTCCACTCTTCACCATGACTGCTTCTAACAACACCTCCTGCTACTGATCTTCTATAATTACAAATATTTGAACCAATGGTCTCTAACAAGGTTTCTTTAATATAAAGATTAATAGATGATTGGTTGGTATCGAAATTTCTTCTTGGCAAGCCATCTATTGCCAGCATCCAAAGTGCTGTCTCTTTGTCATTTGCCCCTCTAAATACATATTTTTCACCTCCTGCGACCTTTACTATAAAACAACATTTATATTCATATTTGGTAATTGGTGAAATTGAAACAATTGAATTTAATGAGATTTCTTTTTTACATTTTTTAGTTTTCTAATAAATAGCCATAAATAAATATTAATAATTTTTTTTTTTTAAAATATGATCCATATTTATAACTTACGTTTTGGTTTGAATAAATTGATAATTTTTCTGATGATAAAACAATCCATTGATCCTTCCAAACTACCAATGGGCCTTTAGAACCTTTTTTTATTAAATAACCAGATTTATAAATATAATCACTTTCTTCTGGATTATAAATTTGAGTGACACTTTCAGAACTTGGATTTATAATTAAAGAGTTAACCAATTCCGATGGAATTTGAGGCATTTCAGGTACAATGCCAGTTTCTAAAAATTGTTTGATAACCCTAATGAACGAAGCTAAAATGGAAGCTCTTTTTTCGGTGATTTTGGTTTTTTTGATTTCAATTTCAATACCTAAAAGTTTTTTTGCAATAATTGAAATTGATTGAGCCACAATATCCATATCAGTCAATGAATTGAAAACTTGATTGTTTTTACCGACATTTTGTTGTTGTTGTTTGAAATTTGAGTAAGCAGAGCTGGCCCCAAAAGTTGGTGAAGTGGTTGAAGATAATGTAGAAACTGAAGAAATAGATGATGATGATGATGAAAGTAAAACTGGTGAACTATTTGGGTGATTATTGATATTGTTATTGGTTATGCCACCTCCAATATCAAATCCATTTAAATCTTTAGTTGGTGATAGTGGGTTTGATTTGGGTGATAAAGGTGTAGAGATGATGTTATTTGATTGATTTAATTTATTTTTATTTGCAATAATTTCTGTACCAGTTTCTGAGCTTGAGCTTGAATCGAGTGGTGAAAGGATTTTTGTTATAACTTTAGTATTTGTGATAAGATATGCATATTCAGAGTTGATGACATCACAATTTGTAACATTATACATATCTGGGAGTGATAAGACGGTTTTTTGATATTCACCCAATTTAGCGAGAATAAATTCTGCATTTTCAATAACTTCTCTACGAATTTGCATCATTCTTTCATTAAGAATTGATTTTCTAGATCTACCAGCAGTTGGTGAATTTTTATTGGATGGTGGTGATAATACTAATTTATTTAAAACTGGTGATAAACCACTACTATTACTGCTATTATTATTATTATTATTATTATTTGGTGTGGAATGTTGTGGTGGTTGTTGTTTATTTTTTGATGGACTTGATGATGGTGAATTTAAAAGTACATTCTTGTTTGATTCTGATTCATTTTCTTTATTTGAACAAATGGCATCATTACCCTTATTCAAATATTCTGAACCAGATAATGGCGCATAAATTTTCATAACCTCATCAATTTTAAGCTGCATTGAAGCTCTCATTGATTTTCTATGTAATGTATTGTGTTTTTTGTTTGGTGTATTTACTATTGGAGAGCTGAGATTATTTGTATTTGAAAATGATGATAGTGGTGATAAAATTGGTGATGCTGTAGGTGATGGTACATAATTGTTATGTTGTGGCACACTAGAGTGTAATGATAATGCATTGGCTGTTGACTTACTTGGTGATTTACCCAAATTTGACCCCAAATCAACTACAAATTTTAATTTTGATGGTGTGCCACCATTTCTTAAGGTTGCTGAACGTAATTTATTTAATGGACTACTACTTTCTTTTGCGCCTTCTAATTTCTTTCTTTTCTTTAATCCCTCTCTTTGTGCCTTTGGATCATGGTTTGTTAAATAACTTGGTGAGTCTGTTTGTGTTGTTGACATTCTTTAATTTTAGATTTCTTTTTCTATTGTCATATAAAATAAATTAATATTATATTAAATAAAAGAATAAATATAGAATAATAACAATAAATTAATTAAAAAAAAATATTTAAAATAAATTTATATAATTTATTTCAATGATTTAATTTAAATGTTTAAACTATTATTTATGTTATTATAAAATAATTATGGGGTATATAATTATTATAATCTAAAAATTTAAATAACAATAAAAAAAATAAAAAAAGAAAAAACCATATTTTAAATATATTTGTATTAAAAAAAAAAAAGAAAAAAATAAATAAAAAAAGAAAAATTAACTCTTAAGTGAATAAAAAAATTATTTATTGGACTTTATTATTATTATTATTATTATTATTATTTTATTTAAGTTTGAGTATATATTAATAATAATAATTTTTTTTTATCCACAATGAAATCGTAACAATGATAATCATTATGTAATGTGGGAGTATATGTATTGTGTTAAAAATAAAAAAAAATAAAACATTAAGATTTGATATATGTGTTTGTGTGTGTGATTAAAAATAATAAAAAAATTGTAGATAAATAATTTATTTTAATCATTATTTTAGTGGGACTATATATCGATCAATAAAAACATATAGTAATATTTAATATAATTATACATACATCAAACTTTTAAAATAAAATCTCTAGTGATTTTTTCTTTAAATTGTTTTATTACTATTATTATATATAATATATTTAAATTTAAATAAAAAAAATAAAAAAAACAAAAAAAAGAAACCTCTTTTTTTATTTATTTTATTTTAATAAAAAACATTAATTAAAGATTTATAAATATAAATTATAATTATAAAGTTTATGTGCTTCTATAATATATTAAAAGTAAAAATAAAAAAAAAAAATCAAATGTGAATTTTTTTAAAATTTAAAAAAAAAATTTTAACGGTGGAAAAAGGAGCGGGATTCATTTTCACATAATACAGTTCAATATTTGCCCAAAGATTTCCTCTTTAATAAATTATAAAAAAAAAACACGTATTTTATAATAATAAGTCATTTTAAATAAATAAATAAAACAATACAATAAATAAATAAATATAATATTATATTAGAAATATTATATATTTATTTAACTGTGTTGCTGGGGGTAATTTTTGGGACCCACATTAAATATCCAAATACCAGTAATAAAATATTTATATTTGTTTAAAGAATTTCGTAAATTTTTTAATAAAATAAAATATTATTTAAAACACTATATAAATAAAATGTACATATTTAAATATGTTAATATAGAAATAAACTTAATTTTTGAATTTATAAGTTTCCTGACTTTTTTTTTTTTTTTTTTTTTTTTTTTGATTAAAATTTAATTTTTTTTTTTGGTTTAAATTTTTTTTATTTTTCGTTTGAAAAATCAATTTATTTTTATTTTTTTAATAAAAACCCATTGTTTCAAATAAACAAATTTGTTTCATTCACAAATAAAATATATCTTGAGTAAAAAAAAAAAAAATAAAAAAATAAAATAAAAAATAAAACACTAATAAAGTAAGTAATAATCTAAAGGTAAATTTTAAAATAGTAATAATAATTATTATAGAAAATCAAAAAAGAATATATTTGTTTTTTAACTTTTTTTTTTTTTATTTTGTTTTGTTTTATTTTTTTAAAATTTTATTTTTTTTTTTTATTTTTTTTTTAAATTTATTTTTTATTTTTTATTTTTATTGTTTTTTTAAATTTAATTGTATATTATTAAATAAAGAATATCTTTTTTTTATCTATTCATATAAACAATAATAATATCATTTAAAATACAATAGAAACTCAAAAGTGCACTAAAGTAATATCCAAGTCAAACACCATAGTTTTTTTTTTAATTAAGAGAAACAACCTAATTTTTTTTTACATTATAATTGTTTTTAACACATACACAAAAACAAACTCACACACGCGCACAAACACATATACACACATACACACATACATAATACAGATGTTGTATTAAAGTAAAAATATATTTTATAATCAAAAGATAGATCTTATCAAAACTAAATTTTTTTTTTTGTTTTATTTTTTTTTTAAAATTTTTTTTATTTAAGTTTAATTAATATCCTCTCCCACTACATCAAATATCAAATTATTATTATTATTATTATTATTATTGTTATTTTTATTATTATCATCATCATCATAATTAAATACTAATTTGTTATTATTAAATAGCCTTTTTTTAGTTTTTTTTTTTTTTTCAAATATAATATATAATAGAAATATATTAAAAAAATAGTTTTAAAAAAAAAAAAAAAATTATTAAATAAAAAATAAAATGATGGAAGACGAGATTGTTGTAAATCATAAACAGGATTATTTGGTTAAATTATTTAACGAGTTTGACACTCAAAGCACCGGATACTTAGAAAAGGATCAGCTTAGACAAACAGTTTCAAAAATTACCGGTAGAGATTTTACTGTAAATATCAAATAAAAAAAAAAAATAAAAAAAGAAAATATCATACTAATAATTCATTTTAATTTTTTAGGAGGAAGAAGTTGGAACATTAATAAACAAATTCGACTTAGATAAAGGTAATATTTTTTAAATCCACAAAAGAAAATATTTTTAAATAAACAGTTAATTAATTATTTTATTGTTATTAAGATGGTAGAATCAGTTTAGAAGAGTTTTTAATTGGGTGTAATAATAACGATCTTTTAAATGAGGAAGAGGTCTCACATATTAATGGTAATGAAGAAGAGGTCTCACATATTAATGGTAAAAACGAAGAAGAAGAAGATAGTGACAAAAAATTAGATAGTGAGGAGATTAATAACAAACGTGTTGAGGAGATTTTAAATAGTAACAACCATATTGACGAAGAGATCGAGGAGCAAATCGATCAAGAAAAGCATTTACGTTTTATATTTTCATTGTTCGATAAAGATAACGATGGCTTGGTTTCTATAGATCAATTACGTAGTATGTTACAAGATATTAAAGATAAAACTGTTAATGAAGATGGTGAGGAAACAAAATCAGAAGAATTTGACAAAGATGATGACGACATAGATTATATCATAAATACTTTATCAGCTGATGGCAGTCAAACTATTTCATTTGAAAATTTTATGAAAGCTATAGAACAAATCAACTCACCACAACAAGACAGTATTGAATATCATCAAGACGGAATAACAGGTTCACCAATGCATCACGATAGTACCGATTTAAATGACCAACCACATTCAGATACAGAATTAGAGGAAGCTCATGATCATAGTTCATTTAGCACCAATAATAATGATCACAGTAACAACAACTCATCATTTAGTACTGGTAGACCTGAAAGTCCATTTGAAAAGAAGAGTAGAAGAGGCAGTAGAAGCGGCAGAAATTCATGGGTTGCACCACATTCAATTGTTAATATGATTAAGAGAAGAACCGATCTCTATTCAAAGGATCAAATTCAAGTATTTGACTCTAATGATAATTTAGCAGATAAATATAAAAAAGAAGCCGCTTTATTAAGAACTGAAAAAGAACATCTTGGTACCAAATTACAAGTATTTGAAGGCCAATTAAAAGAGGCTAGAGAAAGCCAAGAAAAGCTCTCTGAGGACAATGCTCAATTAAAAGAGTCTATTACAATAGGCAAAAAGACTTTAATCGAAAACCAAAAGCTCTCTTTAGGAAACAAAAAGCTCCAAGAAGAGGTTGAAGATCTAAAGCAAAAATTGGTTGAAATTGAAGATTCAAAGACAGAGTTATTAAAGAATCAAAGTCGTTTGAAATTTGATAAAGAACAAATGTCGCTCGAGTTACAAAATAGAGAAAGGGATTTACAAGAAAAAGAGACTAGATTAAAAGAACTACAACAACAAATCCAATTAGAAAAAAGAGATCATGCATCAACTACCCAACAAGAGACCTCAAGCATTCCAATTGTCGAAGCTGAACAATTATTACATGAAAATAATAGCCTCAAAACCACACTTATTGCAGAGAGTGAAAAAGCCCAAGAAACCATCAAACTCTTAACTGAAGAGTTAAATAAATTGCAAAAGAAGAGCCACGGTGATAGAGATCTCCTAGAGTCCTCAAATAAAATGATTCAAACATTAAAAGGCAGTTTGGAAGAAATTCAAAGTAAAACCGCTTCAAGTTTCGATCCAAACTTAAAGCTTTCATTATTAAGCGAGCTTGAGCACCAAGTTGCCACTCGTCTTGGAACCACTCCAAGTTTTGAACAATCGCCATTGCGTGATTCAATGATGGCATCAATCAATACTCCAACATCATCACCAATTTCAATTAGAACCAATACAAACGGATTCACTCCAACAGCTGCCACCAAAAATATCCTAAGTGAAAGTAGTGACGATATTTTACTTCATTCAGACGATGATAATAGCAACAACGATCTTGCCCTCAAAGAAAAAGAACAACAGGTTGCACATTTAGAAGAAATGGTTGAACAATTACAAAAATTAAACAAAGACCTTACAGAGAAACATCAAGAAAATAATGATAGACTTCAATCAATGGTATCTGAATTACAAGATCAAAAAAAACAATTAAATGAACAGGTTATTAGTTTAGAGCAATCAAACCAAGATGGTAATCAAGAGTTATTAAATTCAATAGAATCTCTTAAATTAAATATCTCTGAAAAACAAAAAGAATTAGAAATTGTTAATGAAGAGTCAAAGAAGCAATTAGAACAACTTTCAAATGAAAAACAACAATTATTGCAATCCATTGAGAGCTTTGATAGTGAAAAGAAACAATTATTACAATCAATGGAACAATTTAATAATGAAAAACAACAATTATTACAATCAATTGAACAATTAAATAAAGAAAAACAAGAGTTAGCCGAAGGTAAATCCTCTCAAGAATCAAATGAACAATTAATCAAAAATAAAGAAATTGAAGATAAGTTAAGAGAAATTGAAGAGTTATCAAATAAACTTAGGGAGATTGAGGATCAAAATGATAAGTTACTCAAACAAGTTGATACTTTAGAGGTAGATAATTCAAAATTAAAAACACACCAAGAAGTTTTAGTTAAATCAACCGAAACACCATCCAACCTTTCAGATCCAATCAATATTAAAGCTGGTCAAACTCAAAACGAAATATCCCAATTAAGACAAAGATTAGAGGAGCTCAAATCAAAGAATAATAATTTAATCAATGAAAACACCCAATTAAAGAACTCATTGACCCCAGTAGATTCACCATCAACCTCTCAAAGAGATATCAATATTGCAGCAGAACAACAACAATCAACCCAACAATATAATTTGGTTAAATCAACTTCAGCCACTTCAATTGAAAATTTACAAAATGAAATTTCATCATTAAATAATTTAAATAATAAACTACAACAAGACTTAAACAGATATGAAACCTTAGCTTCCCAACCAATTGTTGCTCCAGTCAATAATGGTTTAATCGATGAATTAAAGAAAGAAAATGAAAAATTAAACGAAAGATATAGAGAACTCGAATATCAAAACTTAATGGTTAAAGAAGAAATTAAAGCTGCTCAAAATAACAATCAAACTTTAACAGAAAAAATGCAATCAATGAAACAGGAATTTGAAAATAATATTGCTCAATTACAAAATAATGAAAAGGTAAGTAATTTAATTTATTCATTTTTTTTTAAGGGACCTTTTTTTTTTTAAAATATATATAGTTATTATTATTATTATTATTATTATTATTATTATTATTATTATTTAATCATTTATCAAAACCAAATCGTAATATATAAAACAATAATTTCAATTATTTCAATTACTTTTTAAAAATGAATCAAAAAAAAAAATTCATTATATTTTTAAATTGTATATTGATTAGAAATTTTTAGTTTTATATAAAAGAATGGTAAAAAAAGGGGAGAAATGATAAAAATGGTTATATTACGAATCTATCAATGCCCATAATTATATGTTTCCATCTCTACTCAACTTTTTCTCCTCTTTTTATCTATAGTATCATTCAAGGTGGTTTACTAAATATTAACTTCATTTTTTTTTTTAATAATAATAATTTTAATATTATATATTATCCCTTTTTTTTTAATTAAATTATTATTATAATTTTTTACTAACATTTAGAAATCATCAAAGGTTATGAAAGAAAAGTTAAAGAGATACGAACATGAAGGAGAAATAGCAATTGAAATGAAGGACGAATCAAAGATTTTAAGAGATAAAGTAGAAGATTTAGAACAAAGATTAAGAGATACCATCACCTTAAATAAACACCTCCAAGCTCAATTAAATCAAAGCCATGCAGTAAACGATGACTCAGATGAACAACCATTAATGGGCCAAAAGCAAAAAAAGAGAGATTGTTGTTTAATCTGTTAATAATAATTATATTTATAATAGCCAAAAAATAAAAACAAGTTTTTTTATTCCTTTTTTTTTATTTATTTAAAAAATTAACAAGATTCATTTTTTATTTTTTTATTTTTTTTTTAATGAACTGATAATTATCTAAGCTGGAATGGTACTGGCCAATGATTCTCTTTCCCAAACTCTATGGTGTGCTAATGAATAGGTGAAAGCTTCAACAACATCTCTCCAACCTTGACCTAAAATCAAACCAAGATCTTGTTTTAAACGAAGAGTTTCTTTGATAATTGATGGACAACCACTAAATGCAATTGTTTTAAGATGTTTGTAAGATTCTAAAATGTAGTGAAGGAAATCACCATTGTGTTGAAGGAGTTCTAATGATTCTTGACCACAAGATGGAACATAAACGGCATCATAGAAAATACTTGGTTCACTTACCCAACTACTCTTTGGGGTTAAAGATGGACCGTCACATCCTCTGACTGGTGCATTTGATGGGGCTAGTAAATCTACATGAGCATCTCTTTTTTCCATTTCTTTTTTAAATGACATAACATCTTCTGTGTCACATCCATCAAAGATGAGTACAGCAATTCTACGTGATGCTATATCCCCAGATAATAGATTTACTTGACTGATTGCTGGTGATGGTTTTACTAATTTCTTTTGAATATTTTTTGTTACTTTTGGTTCTACTGTAACACCCAAGTTTTTACCAACTTTCTCTGCAAGGGTCTTATCAATATTGATGAGAAATTCGTTGACAACACGTTCTACAATGTTTCTTCTGGTTACTTTTGATAGTTCAAAAGAGAAACCATCAACAATATGGTTCTTTTCGTGTTGACTCATTGAATTCCAGAACATGGTTGCTTGTGAGAAATGGTCATTAAAAGTTTCGCTTCTCTTGTAGGTTTTAACAGCATCAATTTTTTCAGGATATGGAAGGAAGCCACCTTTTACACTAGCTTCTTCTTTTGGTCTTGGGTAATTGCCATCAATTGAATTTGGGAAATAGTTAGCACCACCTTTATTAATAGTCATTCTATGAATACCATCTCTTTGGGTATTTGCAAATGGGCAAACTGGTCTATTGATAGGGATTTCATTAAAGTTTGGACCTCCTAAACGACTTAGCTGGGTATCTAAGTATGAGAAAATACGACCTTGGAGTAATGGATCATTACTGAAATCTATACCTGGTACTACATGAGAAACACAAAAAGCAATTTGTTCAGTTTCAGCAAAGAAATTATCTGGATTCTTATTTAATACCATTCTACCTACTGGTGTAACTGGTGCAAGTTCTTCTGGAATAAATTTTGTTGGGTCTAAAATGTCAAATTCAAACTTTTCAATAATTTCATCAGATAAAATTTGAACA
Source organism: Dictyostelium purpureum (assembly GCF_000190715.1). Taxonomy (NCBI): domain Eukaryota; phylum Evosea; class Eumycetozoa; order Dictyosteliales; family Dictyosteliaceae; genus Dictyostelium; species Dictyostelium purpureum. Next base: position 12,254 of record NW_003519432.1, on the reverse strand, counting down.
CAGAGCTCCCATTGTGGAAAATCGCCAGCTTCGATATCATCCCAAAGTCTCTTTCTGTGATAGTCACCGTTTTTTCCAGCTATCTTTTGTGCTTCGTCCCAAAGTAATGAAAGAGTACCACTTAATGGTTTCCAAAACCATTTGATAAATGTTGATTTTCCTTGAGCATTAATTAGTCTATAAGTATGAACACCAAATGCTTGTAAATGACGAATTGACAATGGAATACCCCTATCAGACATTACCCACATTACTGTATGAGCAGTTTCTGGTTTTAAACTTATATAGTCATAAAATGTATCATGGGCTGATCCACCAGTTGGCATTTCGTTTTGTTGTTCTAAATAATATTAAAATAATTAATAAATATATTTTTAAAATAAATAAATTTTATTTTAAATCCTTACCCATTTTAACTAAAAATAAAAAATTATTAAAAATAATTTAGTATTAGTATTATTATGATAATTGTTATTATTATTATTTATTTTATTTTAGTACTTACCAGCATGTACAAAGTCTGGGAAACTAATTGCATCTTGAACAAAGAAAACTGGAATATTGTTTCCAACAATATCAAAATTACCTTCGTCAGTATAGAATTTAACAGCAAAACCTCTAACATCACGTACGGTATCAGCTGAACCTCTAGGACCTTGAACAGTTGAAACACGAGCGAAAAGAGGTGTTTTCTTATCTTTTGCTGAAAGGAAACTTGCTTTTGTAAGATTACTATGATCTGCATATGAAACAAAATAACCATGTGCACCACTTCCTCTTGCGTGAACTATTCTTTCTGGGATCTAAAAATAATAAAATTGTAAATAAAAATAAAAATATAAATAAAAATATAAATAAAAATATAAATAAAAATATAAATAAAAACTCAATAATAATAATATTTCATACTCTTTCATGATCGAAATGGGTCATTTTTTCCCTAAAAACAAAATCCTCTAATAATGAAGGACCCCTTGGACCTGCTTTTAAGGTGTTTTCATCATTTGAGATTTTAACTCCAAAATTTGTAGTTGAGTTTTCACCTTTTGGGCTACTTTCAAAACATTTTAATTGTTCTAAAAGATATTATATGTTAATAGCTATTTGGTAAAATAAAATTATAAAATATTTTGTTTTAATTATGGTTTTTATTATTTACATATTATTGTTATTAAATACAAATTATTTCTTTTTTATAATAACTTACCTATTTTCTTATCCATTTTTTAATTATTCAAACTAAAATAAATGAAAATGATTATAAATAATAAAATTATAATTTTAATAAAAAGTATTTACTATTTTTTTTTTCATAATTAATTTTTATTTATTTTTATTATTTTTTATTTTTTTATTTTTTTGTTGGGGGGATGACTATTATCATAATAAAAAATAATAATTTCTTAATACCTTTTTTTTCATTCAATTAGTATCAAAATTATTAATATTATTGGGGACATATTTATTTAAATTAAAATAAAAATAAAAATAAAAATAAAAAAACAATTTTAGTAATTTTCAAAAAAAAATTTTAAAATTAATTTATATTTTTTAATTTAATTTGGGGGTATATTTCAAGTAATAATTTATATACTATATGCCAATAAATTTATTAAAAATAATTTAATTACTATTTATTAATCACTAAAATTTATTCAGTGGATGCATGCATTATAAAGGCAATGTCTTCATCTGACACATTTCTACATCTTGATAGAAAATTTCCTTTGGTTAATGTTCTAAGATCTCTGCCATTGTACAAATTTCCATCGTAATCATATTGGTTAGCGGAAATACCTAAAAACAAAAAAAAAAAAAAATTAGTACAAATATTTAAATTATTTTATTTTACCCATACTTTTATCTTTTTTTTCTAAATTTTTATATCTTTCCATTTTATTAATTCGAAATTAAAATAAAAAAAAAAAATTAATTAGGAAATATATATTGTTTTAAAAATAAAGAAAATTTATTTTAATTTTAAGTTTTTAAAAAAAAAAAAAAAAAATTACTTTATTTGGTTTTTAAAATAATAATTTTTAATTTATTTTTTTAATTTTAATTTTAGATTTAAATATTTCTTTTAATTTTTAAAAAAACAATTGCTTTCTTTTTATTTTAAAAGGATATATTATATATTTAAACCTTCATTGTAAAGTTGATTTAATTTTATAGCGAGAGTTTAAAATAAATAAAATTAATCATATTTTTAAAAATTTTAAAATTTTTTTTTTTTTTTCGTTTTTTTTTTTTTTTAAAACAAATTTTTTTTTTTTTTGATTAATTTTATTTATAAATATCATAAATTAAATAATAAAATGACAGAAAACATTACTAACGATGAAAGTAAATTGAGCTATCCAAAGAAATTATTAAATAGAGGAACAGATTCAGAAGGAAATGTTTATCAAGATCTTGAAGATTTATGGAAAAAAGAAGTAGACGGCAAAGATAGTTTAGATGATAAATGGTATAAATTAGCAGATGAATATTGGAAAAAAGTCGAACCAACCGTCGATGGTATGCTTGGTGGTTTATCCAAAGTTTCACCAATGGATGTTGTTGCATCAAAATTCTTTTTACAAGATTTTATCAAAGGCAGCGAAACCAGACAACCAATGAAATTGGATAATGCATTAGATTGTGGTGCTGGTATTGGAAGAGTTACCAAAGAATTTTTAGTCCCAGTCGGTTTCAACAATGTTGATTTAGTAGAACAAAATGGTTTATTTTTAGATAAAGCTAAAGAAATTTTTAAAAGGTAAGTGGTTAACCACCCACTCTATGCTAATATGATACCAATATTTTTTTAGATTCTGTGTATTAATTGTTTTTTTTATATATATTTGCAGTGAAAAAAAAGTTCAAAATTTTTATGCAGTTGGTTTACAAGATTTTAAATTTCCAAAGTTATATGATTGTATTTGGATTCAATGGGTTGTAGGTCATTTACACGATCGTGATTTTATAGAGTTTATAAAGAGATGTTTAGATTCATTAGCACCAAATGGAATTGTTTGTATCAAAGATAATGTCGCAAAGAAGGCCTTTGTAATGGACAAAGAAGATAACTCTGTATCAAGAACTGAAGAACACTTTAAATATCTTTTTGAACAAGCAGGATGTAATATTATTAAAACCATGGTTCAACCAAATTTCCCAAATAATTTATTCCCTGTATTAATGTTTGCTTTAGAAAAAAAGAAATAAATTAAAAAAACAAAAAACCCAATAAAAACATAAATTTAAAAAAAAAAAAGAAGAGATTATTTGCTTTACTTTATACACATTTTCATCCACTTATTCTCTTTATTATTTACTTATTAAATTAAGTATTCCCAATGATATTATTTCAATAAATACTATAGTTTAATTATGTTGTTTTTAGTTTTAAATTTTCTATTTTTTATTTTTATTTATAAATTGTTGGTTATTAATTTGCTTTATGTTGTTTTAATCACCACTTGCACAACCTTTACAACCACAACTGACACATTCGATAATTTGGTCTTTATCTAAATCTACTCTTGGTACTCTACAAATACATTTATGATTTGGATCCTGTATACATTTTAAACAACATAATCTTTCAAAACCTGCTTTTTTCCATTTTGCAATTAGGTTTTTATCCGCATACCCTTCATTCAAACAAAAATCATATAAATCTCTTGAAATTTCTTTATTTTTATAAAATAATTCATATATATATCTTGATCTTTGATGATGGATTCTAAAAATTGGCCAAGTCGATTCTGTTTTTCTTTTACCCTCGTGAGAATCGTTTTCAGCTGAATAAGTATATATGGTGTTTATTAGTATTCTATTGTTTCATAATAATAAAGAGATATTGACATAGTTACACACCTTCTCTCATCTTTATATCGAATTCCTCTAGAGTAGGTTCTACAATATCCCATCCTTTGGGAAATTTTTTCTTTGATGTTTTTATTTTGGGCATTATAAAAAAGTATCTGTAATCTTTAAAGATTAATATTAATAGTTTATTAAATAATTATAAAAAAAATGAAAAAAAAAAAAATGAAAAAAATTAAAAAAATAAATTTTTTTTTTTTTTTTGGGGTGTGTGAATTTTATTTTTATTTTTTTTTTTTGACAAATATTCGTCAACTATTTGAATTTTACAATGTTTTTTTTTTTTTTTTTGGTTGTTTAATAATACAAAAGAGTATATATATACGATTTAATTTTATTATAATGTTACATTAGTTGTGCAGAGTTTATAGTTGATTCATAACCACTTTTTAATTCATCTATAAAAGTTGTTACCAATTGTTCCAATTCAATGGATTTTAATTGTTCCACCATTTTTCTAATCACATCTTGTTTTTCGTAATCTGGAATTAAATTATAAACTTCAACGACCCTATTAAATGAATTTTGAAAGTTATTACTTGAATTTATACAATTGTTGGTTGTTGTTGTAATTATCGAAGTGTTGATAGTAGTGTTGTTATTATTGTTAATAATTTTTTTACCAATTAGTTGGGTACTACTTGATTCGCTTTCATTATCTTCTTCCTCCTCCTCTTCCTCTTCTTCTTCCTCTTCTTCGTCTTCACGTGGTGGGTGTTGCTTTTTATTAGGTTTTGCAGATGCGAATGATGGAGTTGATGTATTTGATGAGTATGATGAAGAGTTACCGCTGTCAATTAATAAAAGAGATGATGATGAAGATGATGAAGATATTTTTGATTCTTTATATGGTTCCATATCAAAATCTGCACCATGTTGTTGATATAAATTTTTAATCCATTTACTTTGGCTATCTTGTGATTTTTGTAATTTCTTTAGTTTATCGGTTAATATTTCGTGAAAGGTTCTTTTCTTTAAAATGGGAATACCTTCTTTTTTAACGTGGTCCAGTTTAGATACGATTCGGATAGGATGAGATACAACACATAAATTCGTTAAGTTTAAACTATGTAAAGAGTTATTTCCAATATTTGTCAAAATGGTTCCTATTGGTTCTGTATTGGAGGGTGTTGGAGCAGAGCAATGTGTAACATGGAGCACCACTAAAAACATTGAACCTTGATGCTGACTCGAAAGAATACCAACTTTAACATCAACAGTAACCTCTGTTCCATCTTCACTAACGGTTGCTACATATTGTAATGGTTCATTGTGAATGAAATCTACCATCTTTGGAGGATCACTATCATAAAGTAAAGTTGCTTTTATTACATAGTTTTGAAAATTAAATTGCAATGGTTCTTTTGATTTTAAAGTGATTCCAAACGGAGTATTCTTTACAACTACATGAACATGTTTTACAAAGGTTGCTGGTTTTTGATACTGTAGTAATACTTGTTGTGCATAATATGGGTTCAACGAATTCATTGAATAATGTTGTTGATTTTGTAAAGGTGTTTGTGGTGTGGATGCTCCAGTCTTTGATTTAGCAGATGGTGAGTCGCAACTATTTTGTTTTTGTTGTTTTCCGCTATTACTTGTATTGGTTGGTGAAAATTTAATTTCTTCGACTGCCACTGCAACTTGTTTTGTTAATTCAATTATTGGTTGATTAACAATCATTTTTTATATGTATATATTAGTTACTATTGAATGTAATAGTTATTGATTTTTATTATATAGTGTTTATTATGATTGTTATTAATTAATTAATTATTATATTTATTTTTTATAGTGTTATAAAGTTATTATTATTTTTTATTATTATTTTTAAAGATTATAATTTATTGTTATGTGTTTAGAAAAAAATCAGAATATTAAATATTAAAAAAATAAAAAAGACATTAACAATTACAATAACCACAATAGTTTTTTTTATAAAATTAAATTTATTGATTATTTTATTTATTAATTATATATTACAATGTTTTTAGTTGTTGTTTTTATAAAAAAATTTATTGTTATTGTTATTATGTTTTATTGTGTTGGTGTTATTACCAATTATTTATAAAAAAAATATCTACTTTATTTTATTAGACATAAATATAAAAACAAAAAAAAAAAAAAAAAAAAAGAAAGAAAAAAAAAAAATTAATTTTAAATTTAAATATATTTAAATTAAAATTAAAATAAAATTAATTTGGTTATGTATATATATGTATTGGTGTATAAATGTATATATTTTACCAAAATTAAAAGTAAAAACTTATTATAAATATTTTATTTAGATTTAAGTGAATGAATCTATTATTAACACAAAATCCATTGGATAATGTAAAAATTTTAATTGTCTATAACAAAAAAAAATTAATCAAAAAAAAAAAATGAAAAAAAAAAAATGAAAAAAGAAATAAAACAAAGAAATAATAAAAAAAAAGATATATATTATAAATAATGAATAATATATATTATTTGTTGATATTTTAATTTTTTTTTTACATTTTAATAGTTTAAAAATGATTAATTAAGGTGTCATATTAATATATATATAAAATACATTTTATTTAAAGTAAAATCTTTTAATCAAATAAATATTCATTATATTTTTGTATGTGTTTATTTTTTTTTTGTTTTTAAAAAGAAGATTGATTAAATTGTATATGTGTGTTGTGTGGTGTGTTGTGTGTGTATGTATGTTTTGTGTTTTAAGTATAATTTAGTGTGATTTTTATATTAAAATGTATAAAAAAATAAAATTGTATTAATATGCATTCGTGTTGGTGTGTCGTCTCTATCGAAATTTTTTTTTATTTTATTTTATGTGTGTTTTTAAAATGATTGTTTTTGATTTATTATAGAGATCTTTTAGATTTTATGAGGATGGATGAAATAAATAATTTAATTTTTTTAAGTTATTTAGATACAAATAAAAGAAATTAACTCCAATAATTCGGTAATTAAATTAAAAAAAAAAAAAAAAAAAAATCATTAAAATTTTATTTTATTTTATTTTTTTTTTAAATTTTTATTATTTTTTTTCTTGAAAAATTTGGTATATAGGTATAAAAATAGATAACATAAGATGAAAAGATTTAAAATAGTTATTTTATTTGCTATAAATATTGTATGGACCTTATAAAATTAAATTTAATCAAATATTTTAAAGAATATATATATATATATTCATTTTATTAATAAGGATATTTTTTAGATTTTAGTTTTAGTTGTATTAGGATTCAGTTTCACACAAGCAACCAATAGAAAATCAAGTAATGCAATAGCAGATGTAGAGGATTGTAATTTAGCAGGTTCAAGCGTACCATATAGACTCACTGAAAACGGTGCATACTATCAATGTGGGTGGGCAGCTAAATATTCAGCAATTCGTATTGTAATTGGATTTGCAGGTTTACTATTATTAAGTTTATTAATTACATTTTTATTTAAACATAAAAGATTATCTTTCATGATTGTAGGTTTTTATTTTTTATATAATGTATACACTATTTTAAAATATATAGTTATACTAATAAATATTATTATTATTATAGTTTTCATTTTTTGCACTACTTTGTGGTGGTTTTGGACTTTATTCAACAGTTATTGATGGTTTGGCAATTGGAAAATCAAAAAGTTTTTGTGAGAAAAATGTAGAGGGCAATGTTTCATGTTCATTCGAGTATTTTTATGGTACAGTGTTATTCAATTGTGTTGCAGGTATATTTATGATAGTTTGTTCGATTGTAGCATTAAGAAATAGAGATTGTTGTTTTGACACACATGAAGAGTCACAATCTTTAATTAAAGAAAAAAAAGATGAAGAAAATAATATATATAATACAAGTAATACCCCAGACAATTATAACGCAACTTCATCAATTTAATTTTAAAAAAAATAACAAATTTAAATCAAAAAAAACATAATAAATAATAATTTTATTTATTATTTGTAAATAAATTAAAATTTTAAATAAAATAATATATCATTTTATTTTTATATTATTTACCATTATTATTATTGTTTACTATTATTATATTATTTACTATTATACTATTATTAAATAGATATATTGGCTTTTTTTTTTAATAAATTATTTGGAAATTAATATTTAATATTTCCAATCAATAACTTCATTGTTATATTTGTAAGATTTGAAGTCATCTTGCATTTTTTGATAAAACTCATTCTTTGGAACACCAATCATATTAAAGTCATGAATTAAACTGACAAGATAGAATTTTGAGAAACGGTAGAATGTTGAAGAGAAGGTTTTAAAGAATGATGAATTCCATAGAGCAGAGATACCATATGCACGATAGTAGAGCTTTAATATGATGAGAGATTGATAAAAGTTATTCCATGATAAACATTTTGGAAGATTTAAACGTTTGTGACCATACTTGCAGTCAGAAAGTGCATTGTCATGATCCCATGATGATGTTGGCGACCATTTACCAAAGAGTTGACTGCCTCTATGATTATCCATAAAGCCAATGTTGATGTTGTTTTCGTTTACGTGATCTAAAACCTTTAACATTTCATTACGAATATTTAAATTGTTTTCGTGATCGGAGGTAAAATGTTCGACAAAAATGGGACACAAATGGTATTTTCCAATGTATGCTGGTAATAGAACTGAGAAATAAGTTGCAGATTCAAAGTAGATTCTCCAGCTCATAACGGATGCATTACCAAGATGATTTGAATGATCTTTGATGAGATGATTATTAACTTGTGTAACAGCTCTTATTAGTTTATCATAAGAGTTCACTCTTAGTTGGTAACCTTCTTTATCTTTTGCTAATTTATACTTGAGCATTTCAGTCATACACTCGACTTCCATTGCAATCATAACCATACCAGTAGAGTAGAATGGGTCGAAAATAGCAGCGGCATCACCGAGTACACACCAATTATCCTGAGAAAAGAAAGTACGACTTGTATGTGCTAGTTTTGGCCAACGGTGGAAATCGACAATTTCACCACTTTTGATTACGTTGTAGAGGATCTTTTGATTCTTTTCCAAGAATGACATGAATTTATCCATTGAGTTTAATTGGGATGGAGCAATTTTGTCACGATGGTATGAAACGCCAATACTATAGTCTCTTGTGCTTCTTTCGAGGGGGATCATCCAGATCCAATAACCTGGACCAAAGAAATGGTTGGTGTCATATGACCAGCTACATGTTACATTTTGATTGGTAAACTCAAAGAGTCTACGATCAGTGTTCTTTACACGAACCCATGTTGATGCATTTTGTAATCCAAAAAGGTGACTTGGATCCTTTAAAATATTGTTGGTTCTACTTCCTACAACAAAATTACGACCAGATGAATCGACTATATAGTCTGTTGTTAAAATAATTCTTTCAATTACTTTTTGATCTTTGAATTCTTCCTCCTCTGTTAATAATTCGACCTCCAATGTTTTAATTTCATCACCTTTGGTTAAATCTACATTTCTAACTCTACCATGATAGTAAACTGCACCTTGGGCAACTACCATTTTCAATAAATCTCTTTCTATTTTACAACGATTTAATTGAAATGCTTGAATGTCTGGATTCTTTACTGCCCATGTACTATAATAGTCATCCATGGTATCTGTTTTGCTTGGATCTCTGGGCCAATGAAATTGTAATGAGAATTTTGGTGGATGATTTTCAATTAAATAATCTTGTAAACCTAATTCCTTAGCAAAAAACATTGCACTAACCTCAACAGTTGATTCACCTATAATAATAATAATTATTAACATTTGTTCTTTCATTAAATTAAATTGTAATTAGCTATATCTATTAAAATACATACCAACTTTATAATCTTCATCGAGATTGTTACGTTTCTCTGAACGTGGCTCAATGATGGCAATACGACCTGCTAACTCTGGCATTTTTAATAATAGATGTCTACATGCACTTAACCCAGCAATACCACCACCACAAATAATAATATCATAGTGGTTTGATTTAATATCCATTTTATAAAAAAAAGTTATTATACTCTATACTTTATTATTTATTTATTATTGTTATTGTTGTTGCTATTATTGTTGTTATTGATATTGTTTTATTATTATTATTATTATTATTATTATTGCTATTTTATAAATAATTAAAGACACTAAATAAAAACTGAGTAAAAATAAATAAAAAAACAAATAAAATATTTATATTTTCTGACTATTGTTTTTTGAAATAATAATTGTATTTGTTTAAAATGAATAAATTAATATAAAATATTTTTTTTATTTTTTTTGTGTGTGCTTTAAATATTTTTTTTATCTAAAAAAAAAAAAAAATGTAATTAAAATAAAATTAATATAAAAGTAATTAATTGGTGTTATTATAAATTATTAATAATTTTAAAAAATGTATATATATCATTAATATTACCTTTATCATCAAGAGTACAGGCCACTCCTCTTGTAGGCAATGAATAAAAATTTATTATTATTTAAATTTGTGTGTGGTGTGGTTAATCTCTAATGAATCCATTTGAAGCAATAAAAAATTATTGTATTATTAAAAGAGAAAATTATTTAAAACACTCACCACACATCGATTAGATGCATGGGTTTGTGTTGTTTGTTTTTGTAATTAACACCCATATTTTTTTAAAATTAAAAATTTTAAAATTTAGAAAAAAAAAAACTTTTTATAAAAAAAAAAAAAAATATAAAAAAAGAAAAAAAAAATTAAAATGAGGCGCCCCAGACGGGATGTGGTCCTATATTTTTGATTTTTTTTTAATTTCCACATTATTCTTTATTTTGACCGAAAAATTTTGATTAAAAAATATTTATTATTATTTTTTTTTTTTTATTTTACTTTTCTTCACCATTCACTATTTGTTTTTCCAATTATGTATTTTTTATTTATTTTATTTTTTTTGTGGTGGGCCAATAATTGTTTATTTCATACAATTTTTTGTTTTTAAAGAAACAAGGCAAAACAAGTCATGACATTGAAATGAACCTACGTTTTTAGTTTACAACAGGTTTATTAATTCTAAAAAAAAAAGAACTTTTTAAATAATGAAGGGTTATGAAATGTAAGTATTATAGTAAAAATAAAAAAAAAAAACACCACAATCATTCACATTCACACACATATATTTTTTTTTAAATATAAAGCTCATTCAATTTTTATTTAAATCTCTTTTTTTTAAAAATAGGGTGTGAGTTGTATATTTAATTTATTAAAATTTGTAACATCTCTTTGGATGTTTTGTTTTTCATAATAATGGAAAAAAAAAAAAAGAATCATATGGATGAAAATCTGTATTTCTATTTTACTCAAAAATAAAGAAATACCAAAAAAAAAAATATATAAATATATATATATAAAATTAAAAATATGTAAAATAATAATAAAAAAAAAAAAAGGTTATTTTTTATAATTATAATAATCCTTTTTTTTATTGTTATAGTGTTTTTAACTGTTTTTTGGTTTGGGTAATAGTAATTTATAGAATCTAAAATAGTTTTGTGTTGTTTAATTAATTAATTTAGTTGTGTCGAAAACTATAAAATATTTTATTTTTAATAGAAATTAAATGTTTGTAAAAAACATAAGGGTAAATGTACATTTATTGTTGGTATTCGATTATTATAAAAATGCCCCCAAAAATAATCAAAAAGTTATATTAGTTTTTACACAATTTTTATTTTTATTTTTTTATTTTTTATTTTTTCTTTAATAGTAAAGTATCCTATAAAAAACATAACCAATTAATTATTACAAAATTTAAAATACTTAAATTGATAGGAAGACTAATCTAATTTGAAGCAACTTTTTTAAAAAAAAAAAAAACTTTAACATATTCATCCAATAAAATTAATTTAATTGTGCTTTTTTTTTTTTTTTTTTAAAATAAATTAAAAATTTATTTAATTTATCATTGTATCAAAATTTATATTAAAAAAAAAAATTAGAAAGGAGAAAAAAAAAAGAATAGCAGCAACACATAACATATGTGTATAATCTAAAAATATCTTATAGTATCTATAGTTTGTTTTGTTGCAATTTGTGCATAGGTGTGGTGTGTTAGTGGTTTTTATATCAATTTTTTTTTCTTTTTCATTTTTTTTGTTTTTGTGTGGTATTATTGGTGGGGGAATGCATGACAGGTGTTTATTTGTGTCATTTCTCAATCAATATAAGATGAACAATGTTTTTTTTTCAAGATAATTAAAACAATTACAACAACAATAAAAAAAAGAAAAAAAAAATAGATACATTATTAATTATTAATAAACTCACACATGTTCATTCATACCCCACTCATTTATAGTAGTATTCTATATATAATCCTAATATATTGATTGCTGTGTGCATTTTATATTTATAATAGGTAAATTTTACTGATTTAGTGG
>NW_003519431.1:39984-83882 GCF_000190715.1 Dictyostelium purpureum | reverse complement strand
ATTTTTTATATTTTTTGTTTACTTTTTTTTTATTCATTATATTATATACTTTTTTTATTTTTTTGATGAGTTTTAATAAATTATTTTAAATGGGAATTTTAATTTTATATAGGAAATTATGTGGGTGTGGGAAAGTTCCAAAAAGAGTGTTTGGAGGGGTTTAATTAAGTTTTTTTTTTTTTTTTTTTTTTAAAAAAATTTTTATTTTTGTTTTTTTTTTTTTATTATTTTGTTTTTATTACATATTTTAAAAGACTTATTATTATTATTGTTTTATTATTTTTTGTACATATACTTTTTAAATATTTCTTTAAAATTGATTTCAATATTTCTATTTGATTTTTACAATCACAAAATGAAGTTAGTATTAATAATATTGGTATTATTAATAGTAACAAACAATTGCATTGCAATTTATAATGATGATTACTATGGAGATTGCAATTATATAAATCAAGATCAAAACAGTGAACCATTAACCATTTACATTTTAACATTTAGCAATAAAACAAATAATATCTTTATATCAAGTAATCAAATCAAAGACAACTCAACCACAACTTTATTATATAGACAAAATAAAAAAAATTTTAATCAGTTTGAATTTATAACAATAGCAAGTAATGACTCTGTAAGTAAAGTTAACTTTTAAAATTTAGGAAATTTTAAAATTAATACCAATATAAAATTATTATTATTCATTAGATTTTAGTTCAAACTGTTGGTGGGGAGCCATTTTTAATTTCAGATATTAAAAAAGAATCATTTTCTTATAGATGGGATAAACCCTTATATCACCCATTTTTAACTTATCAATGTAAAAATAATTTTGCAAATATTACAGCAATGACCTTATCGTCTACCAGCACAATTAAAAATAATAGTAGTAATAGTACAAATAATAATAATAGTGTATTTACAATTTTATCAGGATCAATATTTGGGGTTGATGAAGAGAAAAATTTTGACCATGAAACAAACATTGCAATAAACCCAAATGAAATTCCATCATTCAAATCTTCTTTTGATAGAGCCAACTCCATCATTTATTCATATATAAAAGAAAAAGATAAAGAAAATTATTATATAGTTATAACAGATTTAAACTTTAAAAACATTACTTATAATCAAATAAATACCGGGTTAGATTTTACTACAATCAGCCTATCAGCAAATAATAACACAATAGTTTTATCTGGATATGATCAAAAATCAAACACAACAAAATATTATAGCGTAATAATAAACAATGGCACTGCATCCCAATTAAACTCTTCAACAACAGATATTAATAAAAATTCTAAATCAAATTTAAATGCTTCAATTAAATTATTACTAGAAAAACCTATTAAAATTACAAATACTATAAAATCATCAAATTCAAACTATTTATTATCTTATTCAAGTATTTCAAATAATTTATTAGTTTTCAATATTGCAACAATGAAATTCAATATTTACAATATTACAATTAAAGGTGTTCATAAAGATATATCAGATAAGAATGATGACTACGAATCCTTTTTAATCCAAGATATGTTTGCAAGTGGTGGAAAGCCTCCAATTACCAATACAACTTTATCAATTGTAAATAATAGTCCAGCTAAAATATATCATAGAAAATCTTTAATAATCTTTGTAGTTTGTATTGGATTTGCCGTGTTGCTATTCGGATTTTTAGGGTTTTATGTATATATTAGAAAGCGTAGAAATAATAGATTTAAAAAAATTTCAGAAATAAAGGAAAACAAATACCCAGAAGATAATATTACAATTTTATTAAAAAACTATAGATAAAAAATAGTAAAATAAATATAAAAACCAATAAACATTAAATTATAATCTTTTTTTTTTATTAAAAAGATTTATTTTTTATTTTTTTTAAGAGTTTTTTATTTTCTCTAAAAGATTTAACGAACCCTTTACATTAATCTGCATATTTAATAACAGTTGTTCAATTTTAGGTACAAATTCTTTAATCTAGAAAAAAAAAAATAAAATGATGATTAGTATGTTGATCTATAATAATAAAAAAATACTATAAATAATAATTGTTACATTTTTTTGATAACTTGATATAGTAGTTAGCATTAAGGTGGCAAATTTTTGGTTTTTCGACAATGGTTTTGAAGCTATCGTTAAAACCTCAAATAAATCTGAAAATATTTTTTCGTTTAATAAAAGTTTTAATTGTATTATAGTTGTAAAAATCCAAATAACTGATTCATTCCAAATAAAATGTTGATTTTTTTGAATTGCAACCAATAATGATGAAACAAATTGGATTTTAACAGTGCTATCAATGTCCTTAATTTGAAGTAGTTTGATTATAATTTCTTTTTGAGGTGCTTGAAATTCTTCATTTCTAACTATTAGCGGAACCATGAATGACCCAATGAATGCTGTGTGATGTTGCTTAAAACAACTACCGAGTAGATCTAAAAACATTCTTTCGCTTTTATTTTTAACATCCAACGCTTTTGGTAAAAGTAAAGATGAAAAAAACTGGGATAGTGATAAAAAGCTAAAATCCAATGATATAATTGTTGATATAAACTGAACAAATTGATCTTCACTGTAGGTATTTGCCTCTAAAAGTTTTATAGCTTCACCAACATCACTAATTAAAAGTAATGGTTCAAGAAGATTTCCAAGATTATTATTTGTATTATTATCATTTCTAATAAAATCTTTGATTGCAATGATTGATGTGATCTCTTCATTTTGTAATTTTCTAATAGATGTTGACTCTAATGATTCAGTTATTGATTGCTTTGTCTCCATTTGTTTGTCTAATGATGGTGATGATGCAATATGATCTTCATACTCTTCTTGATGAGAAGAGGTCTTATTTACTGATGGTATTCTTTCTTTTGGCTCTGACTCTGTGGTAATACCTTTTGTAAGCATTGATTCAATGTCCATGTTTATATTATTAAACTCTGGTATTAATGTTTGGAACTGAACTGACCAATCTTGTAAATGTAAATCATCTTGCTTATGATTATTAAATTGATAAAATTCTTTATCATCCAGCATTAAATCATTTATATTGGTCAATAGTTTGTCATTTAAAAGGTGCTGCTCTGTTCTGGAATTCTTTGGTGTCAAATCTTGATGTCTATATGGGTTTTGGTCACATTGATCCGTGTTGTTTAGAAAAGATGATATTCTATTATTACCAAACTCTGTGTCTATTATTTCTTTAATTGCGTTACTATAGTAGTTGTATTGTTGTTCAGCGACCTCTTGATCAACGTTCATTTTGTTTTCGTCTTGTTTTTTCATTTCCTTATCTTCTCTTTCATTCATTTCTATATTTAGCTTATTAAGTTTTTCACCAATAAATTTGTTAAACTCTTTATCAAATGTTACAGTGAATGGATAATAAATACCAATTGATTCTATTTGTTGAAAATTTTCCTCTTCAACACCAATATCAATACTACTACTATTATTGCTATTATTATTGTTTTGATTACTATCTATTAAAAAGTCTATATCTGATAAGATTGAGTCTATTATAAAACTGAATAAATAATCTTCTTTATAAATTGAATAGCCTTTATTATTTTTTAAATATGATTTTATTATTAAATTCTTTAAATGATATATTGGAATTTTCATAGTATTGGATGGTGAGTTTTCATTATTTACACATCTTAATAATGTTAAAAACCAATTTAATAGTTCGATTTGTAATTCTTTATTTAATTGTAATATAAATAAATTATTATTATTGCCATTATTACTATTGTTACTATTATTACTATTATCTTTTAGTAGATAGTTAAAAAAATGTACCCAATTCCATACACTTTCATTTGATGTTATTATTCTTTGTAATAGTGATATAATATCGTTATCTATTTTTCTTTCACTAAATTCATTTAATTCATCTTGTAAGTTATCGTCATCATTTGGGAAATATTGTTGGTTTTGATGCTGTTGTTTATTAATATTATTTAATATGGTTTTAAATATAAACTGATAGAGGTTTTCTTCTTTATTCATTTAAAACAAAATAAATAAAAAAATTAAAAAGATTTTTTATTTTTTTTTAAAATTTTTATTTTTTTTTTATTTTTTTTATTTTATATTTCACACACCACCATGAATTATTTCTGTGTTTTAATTTAAAAATAAATATTTACTATTTAGGTAAAATGTTCATTGGATAAAATTTATTTATTTACAAATTTATTTAAATTTTTAAATCTAAATTAGATTTATTTTTTCTGATAAAATGATAGCATCATTATTTATATTTAATACTATATTATTATTATTATTATTTACAAGATTAAGATCATTATTTTGATTATGATTGGGGGTTACATTTGATGTTTTATAATATATATAAAATTTTGTTAAATCATAGGTCTTTTTTCCAAATGGTTTAATTTTATTTTTTTTTTCATATTTGATACCTAAAAAGAAATGTTTTGTATTATATTTTTGAATTATTTCGTCAACACCAAGATTCCACTTTTAAAAAAAAAATTAATAATATGTTTGAAAAAAAAATAAAAAAGAATTAAATAAAATAATACCTTTTTGAAATGAATATATTTACAAATTAAAATCCCAATAAATATAACACCATATATTATAGAAAGTATAACAGGGTTTATAATTCTAACAAATAATATAATTAAAAAAATAGCCATTGTGGTAATCAGAGATAAAAATAACTTTGTATTGAAACTCCATTTTTTATCAAGTTCTTTTTGCATTGATTGAATAAATGATAAATATTCTTTAAATTCCAACCCAGTTTCTGTTATTTCATTCGGTAGTTTCAAGGGTATAAGAAGCTCTTCGTTTTTAATTGTTGGAATTTTATATTTATTCATATTATTATTTTCACATTAATTTTTTATTTTTTTATTTTTTTTTTTATAAATAAATATGCAAAATAAAAATAAAATTTTTTTTCTTTTTCTTTATAAACGGTTTTGATTTTAAACCTCTGGTAACATAAGGAAATCCACCCAGATATTTATAAAATTGCTCGAAATTTAAAAAAGTTTTTGAAAAAACTAAAAAAATATTCACATAATTATTTTTATCTATTTTTTTTTATTTTTTATTTTTTAAAAAAAAACAAATTAATTTTTAATTAATGGTGTTTTTTCTGTTGATTTTTCTTGTTGTAAAAGTGGTTGTGGGTCTATTGATATATTATAATTGTTTGAATTGATAATGTTATCGACTTGTTTATCATATAAAATATCACATACAATATTTGAATATTGTTGTTGTTTTTGTTGTTGTTGTTGTGGTGGTAAGAGTGGGGGCATTTGATGGGATACCGGATACATTGGTAGATGATGCATTGGTATGGTTGGACTTGAATAATAAATGTATATTTTAGAGGTTGTTTTTCTATCTTTATCTTTAGAGTGATGAATTTTCCTTTCAATTCTAATACCTTTACTTGCATAGAAATGATTGAGTTCATTTATTTTATCACTAAATTTATTATTCCACTATGAGGAAAAAATAATATAAATTAGTATTTTATCAATATGATTATTTTATAAAATAATTATTGTAATAATATTACTCTGGAAAAAAGATAAATTATAATAATAATATATAATACAATGCAGACTATTAAACCTATAATTAAAAATAAATGACTGGCAACATTGGTCGCGAATAGAATACCAAATATTATACCAATTACAATCATTGGTATAGCCAAAAAAAATCTAAATCTTTTTCTTGAATCTATTTCTGATTTACATGACATTAAAATATTTCTATATTCACTAAATGTTAATAAATGACTTAATTCTATTGGTACACTATGAGGTTCTATAATCTCCTCTCTATATCGTGATCCAATGAAATTTTCTTGTGTTGGAACTTCATATACTAGTGTCGTCATTAACCCAATTATTTTTATTTTAAATATATATTTAATTAATATATATTTATAATTTAATTTGTAATTTAAATAAAAAATAAAATAAAAAAAAAAAAAACTTTTATGACATAGCTATTTAAAAAAATTTATTAAATAAATAAATAAATAAATAAATAATTTTAACCAGGGTTTATTAATATAAAATATTTCAATGTTATAAAACTCGCAAAATGATCAAAACCAAAAAAAAAAAAAATATTTTTTAAAAAATATTTTTTTATTTTTATTTTTTTTTTTCCATCCTTGCTTACCAGCCAAATCTAAATTTACTAAATTAAAATTTGTAAAACTATCTATTATTATAAATTTAGGAATAAGAAAAAGGAAAATAAAAATCAGTAAATGATACACATATTTTACAGTATTATTTAAATTTGCTTTTTTTAAAATTTAACCCTATTTCCAATATGGTTTTGGTGTTGTGGGTTTTTTGTAGATTGCATTTCAATCATAGTTTTCTCCGAGAGAATAATGGCAAAATTAGATTAAACTTGATTTATAATAAAAAAAAGGAAATGAGATAAATATAGGTATTATTAAAGTATGTATTTATTTATTACATATTTTTTTAATCTTCATTTTCTTGGTGAATGATTGCACTTGATGATGGTTCATCATCATTATAATTTATGTTATTATTGTTACTAAGTAATGATTCTTTTTGTTCTTTTTTTGATTCATATATTGAGGGAATTGATTCCATTTCGACCACATAATCGTTATCTCTTGATAGTTGAATTGTATTGTTTCTATATTTATCATCAATATCATCATTTGGTTTGTTTTCTTTCTTTTTTAAATAATAAATATTATATGTTACTTTAGTAATTTTCATTTTTTCGTAACGATCATTAACAGAAATTGAGTCAAGTACTATTTTAACACCATTTTTTGCATATTTAATATTTAATTGAGTTAATTGTTCTTTAATGTTTTCATTTCTCTGGTGGTATAGTAAAAGTAAATAATTTGTATACATTTATAATAAATAAATAATTAAATAAATAAAGTACTAACTTTAAATGCATAATAGGTTATTGAAAATAATGATCCTATACCAATTATTACACCTAATGCTATTGAAGTATACTTATCGAATGCATCCACAAAATATAATAGAAATACCAAAAATGTTAAAAAAAATATTATTACAACTGGTGCTAAATAGTATTTTCTTGACACTAATGGATTCTTTAATATATGATTAACCTGCCCTATAAATTGTTCATATTCATCTTTGGTCAAATTTCCTTCTAATTCTTTAGGATATTCATTTGATATATTATAATTTTCATCCAAATCCAATAGTATTTTGTTATATTTGTTATTATTTGACATTTTATCGATGTTTCTATTAAGTTTTTTCTTTTTTTAAATTAATCAATCAATTTTTTTTTTTAAATTTATATTAATTTTTTTTTAAAATTAAAAAAAAAAAATTTATTTTTTAAAATATTTTTTTTTTTTTTTTACAATAATAACCTCCAAGGTAATATAACTGACTATTTGTTATCTTAATTTTTTTATTTATTTTCAAATATGGTGTTTAATACCAATTTTGTTTAGCCTATATACATATAAGTTCAATTTAATATAATTTTTTTTTTTTCAATTATTTTTTTTTATTTTTTTATTTTTTTTAAATTTAAATTTTTTTATTTTTTTTTATTTTTTGTTTTTATTATTTCATGTTGTAGATCTTATGTGTATATTTTGTTAAAATGAACAATACAGCATTAAAGAATATTAGATGTCAAAAGTGTTTAGAATATGTAGGTTTAAAGAAAAAAAAAAAGAAATTTATTTCGATTAATATTAATGTAAATTAAATATTTCTAGGGACATTATACTTACCAATGTAAAAATAATGCAGTTTATAAATCGAGACCAACTCGTACAGCATTTTTAAATGATAAAAAATTACTAGAGAATACCTTAAAATCATACCAAGAACGCGATAAAAATACTATTAAAGATAGCGATAAAAAGAAATCAAAATCAAAATCAAAAGCAAAATCAAAATCAAAGAGAAGAAAAAGATCACATGATAGCAGTGATGATTCATCTGATAGTGATAGTAGTAGTAGCGATAGTGATTCTTATAGTAGTGATGATTCATCCTACAGTGATAGTAGCGATTCATATAGTTCAGATTCAGACTCAGACTCAGATTCAGATTCAGACTCAAAAAAAAGAAGAAAGAAAAACAAAAAATACAGCGAAAAAAGAGACAGAGACAGAAACAGGGACAAAGAAAAAGATCAAAAAAATGACAAAGTACAAAGAGATAGAAGTAGAAGTAGAGATAGAAGTAGAAGTAGAGACAAAAGTAGAGATGATAGTCCAACTAATGGTAAAATAGATACTGGTATAGAAAAAAATAATAAAAAGAGTGAATTTTCAAATAAAAATAGTCCAAGTAGAAGCCCCAGAAATAGAAATAGAAGTCCTTTAGATGAAGAACATAGGGGTCGTAGTAGAACTATAAATTATGAAAAAAGTAGAAGCAGAAGTCCCAGTCCAAGTAGATAAAAAACTAATTTTTTTTTTTTTTACACAATATTGGAATTTGTTTGGTGATGTCCAATAAAAAATAACAAAACATTAATTTCATATTAATGATAATAATATAAAAATTGTATTAATTTTTTGCTCCAAATATATTTCGGGTATTTTTTTTTTTTTTTTTTTTTATTTTTTTAATTCAAGATAACTTTTTTGTTTGGTTAGAATAAAAAAAAAAAAAAAAAAGAAAAAAAACTAAATATTTAATAAATTAATTTTTTTTTTTTTTTAAATTTTTAATTTTTTTTTTATTTTTTAATTTTTTTTTTTTTTTTTCAAAGCATATTTTTTAAAATATTTTATTTTTTTTATTTTTCTTTTTTTTAATATATATAAAACTTTATTTTTTTTTTAATATATACATATAGCATTACAAAGATGATGGAAAAAAGCGATATTAAACCAGCTGTAATTTTTGTTTTAGGTGGTCCAGGTTCAGGTAAAGGTACACAATGTGCCAATATTGTTGAGGAATTTGGATTTGTTCATTTATCAGCTGGTGACTTATTACGTGCTGAAATGAACTCTGGTTCAAAGAATGGTGATATGATCGCTACCATGATTAAAAATGGTGAAATTGTTCCATCCATCGTTACAATCGAATTACTTAAAAATGCCATTAAATCCAATCCAGGTAAAAACTTTTTAGTTGATGGTTTCCCAAGAAACGAAGAAAATAATAAATCATGGGAAGATAATATGAAAGATATTGTCGATACTAAATTTGTTTTATACTTTGATGTAAGTATTTTAAAATACTGATAAATAATATGGTATTTTTATATTAAAATAACATTAACATTAACATTTCTAAAATACTATTAGTGCCCAGAAGAAGTTATGACCGAAAGACTTTTAAAGAGAGGTGAATCAAGTGGTAGATCTGATGACAATATGGAATCAATTAGAAAGAGATTCCACACTTTTAATGTTCAAACCAAACTTGTTATTGACTATTATGGCCAATTCGATAAGGTTAGAAGAATCGACGCAAATAGAGATGTTAGCTTAGTTTATAAAGATGTCCAAGCACTTTTCAGATCATGTGGTTTTTAAGTAATTTAGTTTTATTGTAATAAAAAAAAAAAAAAAAAAAATATAAATAAAGAAAAACTATAAACAAAAAAAACTATAAAAAAAAAAAATTATCATTATAAAAGATTATAATAATAATATGTATCAATAATAATTAAAACTTAAAAAATAAAAATAAAAAAAGAAATCGAATAATAATATATTATTTTTATTTATTATTTTTTTTGTTGTTGTTGTTGTTGTTGTTGTTGTTGTGATGTTGTCGAGATGGTTCTAAATGATTTAGAGGGGTTTGATAATGACATTGTAAAATGATTTAGTTTTTTAACACTTCTATTCTTGAATAAATCTTTTGGTAAACCGGCAGATACTGATGGAGCGGTTTTTGTAACAGTTTTATCATCACCTTCCTTTTTTTTCTTTTTGGAACTGTTTACTGCAAAATCATCATCTTTATTTAAATCTATATTTATTGTTGAGTCAATATCTGGATTCTCTTGAATCAATTCATTCATAGTATTGCTATTTAGTACTATTTTATTTGGTTTTTCTTTTTTTAATTGCTTTGGTTTTGAAATTTCTAATAATTTATAAATAATAATTAATGTTGGTTTTAATTCGGATATGTATCTTGGTAATATTACAACTTCAAGGAAATTTATAAAACCTTGATTAATAATTGGTGGTGAAGATATTGTTGTTGTGGTTGGAGTGGTTGTAGTTGTTGTGGTATTTGAAGGTATATTTGTAAACGAATCCATTAGAAATGAAACATCTTGTAATAAGAATACTATATTTTCAATAGAGGAGTTTATGTTTTTATCCTCATCTTTTGTAGTTGTTGTTTCTAGTTTCTTTTTTTCGTATAATTTCTCTTTTAAATATAAATATTCAAATCTTAAAATAATTTGTAATTGATATTCCCATAGTTTTAATGCTGTTCTATTTTTAGTTACTCCTTCTTCTGCTTGTTGTTGTTGTTGTTGCTGTTGTTGATCTTTATATTTCAATCTTAGTGAATCTACAGGAATTATTAAATTTTTAAATATCCATTTTATTAATTCTTTTTTTTCATCTTTATTTGACAACTTGAATTCGTTTAGTGTTCTTATTGTATTAGATATCCAATCTATATCTTTGGTGTTGTTAAATGGATCCCCATTTATTAATGTATTTTGATACTGTTTTCTAATTTCTTGAAAATATAATTCTAATTTTTTCTTTTTATCATTTTCTTTAAGATCAATAGATTGGAATAAATTTAAAAAATCGGATTGTTCACTATCATTGTTATTAGTATTGCAACTTTTATTAATATTATTGTTATTATTACTATCGTTATCGTTATTATTGATTTTTTGGTTCATTTATTAATTATATAAAAATAATAATATTATTATAATAATATTTGAAAAAAAAATAAAAAATTATAAAAAAAATAAAAATAAAAAAAAATAAAATTAAAAAAAAAAATATTTTTTTGTATAAATAAGAGGGATTTAAAAAAGTAATAAATTCATATTCAAGTAATAAACCAAATTTTAAACTATTGTTTATATTACATCTCCCAATGAGATTTATATTTTAATTTAAGAATGTTTTTTTTTATTTTTTTTATTTATTTTTTATTTTTTTTATTTATATTTTATTTTTTTTTATTTAATTTAATTAGAAAAAGGTGACGTATTTATTATAATAATGAAAGCTATTCTATATTAAATCACTTAATTTAATAAATAACTTAAATAAAAAAATGACTTAAAACAAAATAAAATTTAGATATTTTTTAAAAATTGAAAATAAAAAAATTATTTAAATAATTTTTTTTAAATTTTTTATAATTTTTTTATAATTTACTTCAAACTTTCTGCTGCAAACAAATAATAAATAACAAAAATGATATCTATTAAAGGTTCATTGTTTTTTAATACTAGTAAAAATATTTATAATATTTCAAATTTAAGATATTTTACTACTGGTAGTTCAACATCAACATCACAATCAAAACCATCAAATATTAAAATTTATAAATCAACTACAACCAATGCATTATTTAATATTGCCACTGAAGATTGGCTATTTAAAGAATTTGATACAAATAAACAAGTTTTGTATTTATGGAGAAATACACCAACTGTAGTCATTGGAAGATACCAAAATCCTTTCAAAGAATGCCATTTACAAAAAATGGATGAAGATGGTGTAGTATTAGCCAGAAGATTTTCAGGTGGTGGTGCTGTTTATCAAGATTTGGGTAATACCAACTTTACTTTTCTTTCATCAACCTCAACCTATGATAAAAATAAAAACACCCAAATCATTTTAGATTCTTTAAAATCAATAGGTTTGCCAAAACCCGAAGCATCAGGCAGAAATGATATTTTAATTGATGGTAAGAAAGTATCTGGTTCAGCATACAAACAATCTGGTAATCGTTCTTTCCATCATGGTACTCTCATGATCGATGTTAATTTAGACTCACTCCAAAAATACCTAAACCCAAATAAAGATAAATTAAAGGTAATTATTTTAATTCGTTCATTACCAATTTTAATAAATCATTAATTTTTTTTTAATTCATATATTTTTAGAGCAAAGGTATAACAAGTGTTATTTCTAGAGTTACCAATATGAAAACACTCAAACCAAATATGACCCATGAAGAAATTTGTGATAGTATTATCAATGAATTCTGCAAAGTTTATGGTGAAAGTAATGTCGAAATTGAAGAACTCAATACCTCAGATTTAGAAAAAATTCCATCACTCAAAGAAACCTATAACACCTTAAAAAATTGGGATTGGAGATATGGAAACTCACCAACTTTTGAGCATCAATTTGAAAAAAGATTCGATTGGGGAACCATTGTAATTATCGAATTTAATTATTTGTTTTTTCAATTTTCAATAAAATACTAACTCGAACTTTTATATTACTATTTAGGATATCAATATGAATTGCACTAAAAGTGTTATTGAAAAAGTAAAAATCTATAGTGATTCATTAAATCCAATAATGATCGAATGTTTAACCGATAATCTATTAGGGGTCAAATATAATAAAGAGGGTATTGAAATTGCCATAGAAAGAACTAAAAATGCTTTAAATAACAAGGATGTAAATTCAAATCTCGATGAGTTAAAAGAATATTTAATTCATTCCATTTAAGGGGGTCCAATTTCAAATTTAATAATAATAAAATTAATATTAAACTTAATTTAATTCAAAAATATCTAAAAAGTTTTTTAACGAAAAAAAAAAAAAAAAAAAAAATATTATTTTTTAATTTTTTATTTTTTTATTTTTAAAAAAAAAAGAAAAAGTCTTTGAAAATTTTAAATTTATTTTTTTAGATTTTTAATAAGACACCAGTTATAGCATAA
Organism: Dictyostelium purpureum; assembly: GCF_000190715.1. Classification (NCBI taxonomy): domain Eukaryota; phylum Evosea; class Eumycetozoa; order Dictyosteliales; family Dictyosteliaceae; genus Dictyostelium; species Dictyostelium purpureum. The sequence goes on along the minus strand of NW_003519431.1, from coordinate 70,964 downwards.
CATATTATTATTATTTATTTTTGTGTGTGTCAATAATTAATAATAGTTTGTTTTGTGTTTGATATTATTATTCATAGACATTCAATATTTATATTGATTTTAAATAAAAAAAAAAAAAATCACACAAAATAAAATATATTATCAATAATATTAATCAAAAATGGTAAAAGAGTTTTTAGGGGAAAATAGTCAAGCAGGTCAAAATCTTTTAAGATTAGTTTCACGTGGTAATGCTATTATTTCAGAAATTCTTCGTTTAAGTCAACACATTCCAAGTGTATTCAAATTAGAAGATAGAAATGAAGCTAGAAGATATCAAGACATTTTATTAGATTTTAAATACCTTTCAAACCCAGATTTCTATGAATCTAAAATTGAAGAAAATAGAGTAATTATAGTGTTTAAATTCATAATCATTTAATTTATACTAATATTCTTTAAATTATTTGAATATTAGGATTTAGTTGAACTCGAAGCAGAATTCAGAGATAATCATATTGATATTTTAGTTAGATTTTACCACTTATTCGAAAGTATTTATAAATATATTGTGGATTTAGAACATTATATTGTTGATGTCGAAAAAGGTTTTTATATTCATTTAACTATTGAGGTAAGTTTAAATAATATATTTTTCTTTTTTTTTTTTTTACATAAATTTTAATATTGTTTTTTTTTTTTAGGCAATTTTAATTAATGGTGATGGTAAACAATTATTATCAGAAGCAGTTTATTTATATGGTGTAATGTTAATTTTAATGGATAATTTAATTGAAGGTCCAGTTAGAGAAAGAATGTTAATCTCTTATCTTAGAAATAAAGGTCCAGTAGATTTACCATTAATTGATGATGTTTGCAAACTTTGTAAATCAACTGGTTACATTCCAGGTGGAAGAAGACCAGCAAACTATCCAGAGGAATATTTTAAACGTGTCCAATTACCAGAAAATGTTCTTTCAATGATTGTTGGTCGTTTACGTTCTGATGATATTTATAATGGTACAGAATCATTCCCACAACCAGAACATAGAAGTGTAGCTTTAGCAACCCAAGCTTGTATGGTTTACGTTATTTTATATTTTATTCCAGATATTTTAAATAATAAAAATGTAAGTAAAGAAAACTATCAAACAATATTATTAATAATAATTTTTTATAAATTTTAATTCTTTTTTTTTTTTATAAACCACCTAGTCAATTATGAGAGAAATTGTTGATAAATTTTTCCCAGATAATTGGGTTATTTCATTCTTTTTAGGGTTTACAATCGATTTATCTGTAGCATGGGAACCATATAGAGCAGCAAAAACCGCAATGGCAAATACAATTACATTACAAAATGTACAATACCAACAACAAATATATTGGAAAGAATTAGCAGATTTAAATAAACTTGTAGAAGATTATTTACTTGAGGGTTTATTGGTCGAAGAGTATATTGTCGATAATGTTCATAGGATTATTAATTGTATTCGTAGATGCAATGTTACTATCCGTTGGTTAATGTTACACACTAATGCAAGCCAAAAGAGACTTAAAGATTTGGTTTCAATGGGCTCACAAGATGATGTTCTTTCACTTTTATTAAATACAGCACAGTTAGAATTTGTCTTTAAAAATATTTTCCAAGCACTTTTAGCAACAAAAGAAGAGAAATGGGAAGAGAATAAGAAATTAGCATCAGAAAGTATGGTTGAATTATCAGAATACTTTTCAGGTGAAAAAGCTTTGACTCGTGTTAAAAAGAATGAAAATCTTCAAAAATGGTTCTCTGAAATTTCAAATAAAATCAACTCACTCGATTCACAGGACAGCACAAGCACAGGTAGAAAGATTCAACAATTAAGCCAAGCTCTTGAAGAGGTTGAACAATTCCAACAAATTGATTCAAGTATTCAAGTCAAACAATTTTTAATTGAAACTCGTCAATTCCTTACCAAAATGATTAAAATTGTAAACATTAAAGAGGAAGTACTCATCAATTTATCAGTTTGTGCTGATATGTCATATGCCTGGGATATCATTAACAATTACGTTGAACAAATGCAAAGAGGTATCAAACAAGATCCAAAATGTGTATTAAAGCTTAGAGCAACCTTTTTAAAACTTGTTTCCATTTTAGATTTACCATTGGTTAGAATTGCTCAATGTTCCTCACCTGATCTTATCTCTGTATCAGAATATTACTCTAGTGAATTGGTCGGTTATGTTAGAAAAGTTTTAGAAATTGTTCCAAAACAAATGTTTTTAATTTTAAAACAAATTATTAATATGCAAACTAATAACCTCAAAGAATTACCAACCAAAGTCGAAAAAGAAAAGTTCCGTGATTATGCACAATTAGAGCAAAGATATGAATTAGCCAAAGCCACTCATTCAGTATCAGTTTTCACAGAAGGTATTTTGGCTATGGAAACTACTTTGGTAGGTATTATTGAAGTTGACCCAAAACAATTACTCGAAGATGGTATTCGTAAAGAGTTGGTATTACAAATCGCTCAAGCTATGGATAGAACATTAGTATTCAATTCAAAAAATCAAAAACAAGATGAACTCTTACAACGTCTTAGAGAGCTTTCAAATATTTTAGATGGTTTCAGACGTTCATTCCAATATATTCAAGATTATGTTAACATTCAAGGTTTAAAGATTTGGCAAGAGGAATTTTCACGTATTGTAAACTTTTACGTTGAACAAGAATGTAATAGTTTCTTAAAAAAAAAGATTTACGATTGGCAATCATCATTCCAATCAGTAGCCATTCCAATTCCAAGATTCGCACCACCACCAGGAGATAATGGTCCAGTTCAATCAGTCAATATGATTGGTCGTTTAGCAAGAGAACTTTTAAATCAAACAAATTGTAAAAATACACTCTATCTTAACCAAATTGGTTGGTTTGATCCAAACACTGGAAAGGAATTGGTTGGTATCAATACATGGTCAGTTCTTCACCAATCCGTTGGAATTTTTGGTTTAACAGGTTTAGATAAATTATTCTGTTTTATGATGGTCAAAGATCTTCAAGTATTTGTTACCCAAACTCGTTCTTTGGTAGAAAAGAGTCTTAAAGGTTTTATTAAAGAATTTGAAGACTATCTCATCCCAACTACCTCAATTCCAGATAATATTCAACGTTATCAAGTTGCTCTTGAAAAAACCAAACTTTTAGGCCCAATTTTTAGCGATGTTCTCACAAAGATTGGTCAAATTCAACTTATTAGAAGACAAATTTCAAATCAATTAAATTTCCATTGTAAGATCGATTCAAATATGCTTTTCTGTAGTTTAGATATTATGAATAAATCATTACTCAAAGATATTCAATCACATTTCCAACGTCCAGATGAAAAAAATCCATACCCATCAGATGACAATACATTACTCTCTGACTTATCACAATTTTTAGACACAACCGGAATTAACGATCCATTCACTAAAATCTATATTACAACATCACCACTCGAAGCATTCCCATGTTTACTTTTCCTTTTTGTTTTATCTCAAGTCACCAAATTCCAATACAACAGCAAGCTCAATGTTATGCAAGCCAAAAAACAAAAGAATTCTTACGATTGGACCCCATTCATCACTGGTTGTATTACAATTCTCCAACAATTCCATTCACTTCATACCCAAAAGTTTTTAGCATTCGTTGGTCAATATATTAAATGCCAAATCAATATCTCTCTTGCAAATCCAAAGGAAACCACTGAAGAATACCCAGAAGATGTTGTTGCTTTATTAAGATTTTTAGAAGATTTTTGTAAATACAGCCACACTTCAAGAAATCAAATTAATAATTATATACCACCATATCTTTTTGATCATTTTAATTTATAATCATAAAATAAATCAAAAAATAAAATAAAAATTATAAAAAAAAAAAAAAAAATTAAAATTATATTAAAATAGTTTATTATTATTATTATTTTAATTGCTCTAATTTATAAAGATCATTTCTTCTTTGGACAGTGATTGGAATACTTGATCTAACTTCATTTAGTTCATTTAAATCGATATCAGCATAAATAATTGATTGATGTTCATCAGTTTTTGATAAAATTCTTCCCCATGGATCAACAACAGTTGAATGACCCCATGATTGATAGGCAGAGTCAGGGTTTCTAGCTGGTGATACTGCTGCTACATATGATTGATTATCGACAGCTCTGCCTCTTTGAAGTAATTCCCAATGAGCTGGACCTGTAACTAAATTAAATGATCCTGGGAAAACTAACATTTTTGCGCCCATTCTGGTATATAACATTGATAACTCTGCAAATCTAATATCATAGCAAATCCCAACACCAACTTTGCAATATCCAATATCTATGACTGTAAAATCGTTACCTGGTGTAAGGGTTTCACTCTCTTTAAATTTAATTTTATTTGGTACGTCAATATCGAATAAATGAACCTAATATAAATAATAAATATTATTAACACCATTATATGTTATATATTTCCAAACGAAATAGTTTTAATTTACCTTTCTATGCTTTTTAATTAATTCACCTTTATCATTGAATATAAAACATGTATTGTATATCTTGCCATCGATTGGGTCTTTTTCTGGAATGGAACCACCAATTAACCAAATATTGTTTTTTTTAGCAGCATCTGATAATTGTTTAACGGTTTCACCGCTCTCTGTTTCAGAGTATTGTTCGAAAACTTTTGTGGCATATGGACAATTAAAACATTCTGGTAATGATACTAAATTAGCACCATTCTTTGCTGCTTCATCAATAAATTTTAATGCATTTCTAACATTTTCTTCTTTATTTTCGCCTACAAGCATTTGAATACCTGCAAATTTAAAATTCTTTTCTCTTTCTGCCATTAAATGTTGTTTTCTTAATTGATGTGAAACGTGGGCAAAATTTCTAAAACTATAATTATTATTATTAAAATATAAGCTTGTATTACTATTTAATAATTGATTCTTTTTGAAAAATTTTGTTTTATCACCAATTAATAATGAGTTTGAAAATCTATTTATTGAGTTTCTAAGTATACTAATTGACATATATAAAGTATAAATGGATAGAATAAAAAAATAAAAAAATAAAAAAATAAAAAAATATAATTAAAATAAAAAAATAAAAAAAAATAAATAAAAAAAATAATTTGGTCAAAAATTCAATTTTTTTTTTATTAAATTTTTTAATATTTTCAATCTTAAAATTTATTTTTATATTTCGTTTTATTATATATTTAAAAAAAAAAATTAATTATAATTAAATAAAGTAATCAGCCATGATTAATATTTTCCTACCAACACTCACATTAAGCTCGTTGGATTGTAATTTTCTAACATTTATCATGACCTTGCTAAACTCAAGAGTTTGATCATTTAAATGCTTCGAACCCCTATAAAGATAGAACTATTTGGTTAAAATCATCACCCTTTTTTAAAAAACAATGTTGTTTATTTAATAATAATATATAACATTAGTGATTCATTTTCCTACCTCTTAAATAATAAATGGCAATTAATATTTGACATTAGAATTTGGTAATAATAATTTTTTAAAATCAAAAATTAAAACTTGTAATTAAATAAATTTTATTTTTATTTTTTTTAATGTTGCACTTAGATTATTTTCTTATCCATAATGAAATCTTTGATTGAAGGCATCACGAATGCTATTGAATATTCCTCCAAAACTTTTGGTAATAAGCCGGGTGGAACTACCCGGCGATAACCGAATGTCAGTGTTGTGAGACTTTTTGGTATTGATCCTGGTAGAACTATTTGGTTAAAATAATAACCAAATGTGAGTGTTATAAGACTATTTGGTAATGAACCGGGTAGAACTATTTGGTTAAAATAATAACCAAATGTGAGTTTTGTGAGACTATTTGGTAATGAACCGGGTAGAACTACTTGGTTAAAATTTTTACCGAATGTGAGTGTTGTGAGACTATTTGGTAGTGCACCAGGTAGAACTACTTGGTTAAAATTATCACCGAATATAAGTGTTTTGAGATACCTTGGTAATGCGCTGGGTAGAACTACTTGGTTAAAACGATTACCGAATGTGAGTGTTGTGAGACAAGTTGGTAATGAATAGGGTAGAATTACTTGGTTAAAACAATAATCGAATGTGAGTGTTGTGAGACTATTTGGTAATGATCCTGGTAGAACTATTTGGTTAAATACAGAGCCGAATGTGAGTGTTGTGAGATAATTTGGTAATGAGTCGGGTAGAACTATTTGGTTAAATAGGGTTCCAAGTGTGAGTGTTGTGAGACTATTTGGTAATGTTCCTGGTAGAATTACTTGGTTAAAATTTTTACCGAATGTTAGAGTTGTAAGACTATTTGGTAATGTGCCGGGTAGAACTATTTGGTTAAAATCATGGCCGAATGTGAGTGTTGTGAGACTATTTGGTAATGAGTCGGGTAGAACTATTTGGTTAAAACAATAGCCGAATGTGAGTGTTGGGAGATATGGGAGTGATCCGGGTAGAACCATTTGGTTAAAATTAACACCAAATGTGAATGTTGCGAGACTATTTGGTAGTGCACCAGGGAGAATTACTTGGTCAAAATGATTACTGAATGTGAGTGTTGTGAGACTATTTGGTAATGAGTCAGGTGGAACTACTTGGTTAAAATAATAACCGAAAGTGATTGTTGTGAGACTATTTGGTAATGAGTCGGGTAGAAGTACTTGGTTAAAATCATAACCGAAAGTGAGTGTTGTTAGACTATTTGGTAATGTGCCGGGTAGAAGTACTTGGTTAAAATAATGACCGAAAGTGAGTGTTGTTAGACTATTTGGTAATGTGCCGGGTAGAACTACTTGGTTAAAATCATAACCGAATGTGAGTGTTGTGAGACTATTTGGTAATGAGTCGGGTAGAAATACTTGTTTAAAACAATGGCCGAAAGTGAGTGTTGTGAGACTATTTAGTAATGTGCCGGGTAGAACTACTTGGTCAAAATCATAACCGAATTTGAGTGTTGTGAGACTATTTGGTAAAGTAGTTATTAACATATTAAAATGGTACAAATCTAAATTTTTCAAAAAGGGTGGAAATTCATTTTTATCTGGTAGTGGACCACCACCCCACTTAAGTGTTGTTATATATGATTTATCTTTAAACTGGTCATATTGTTTTTTATCAAGATCTACAACATTATGTTTAATAAACTTTAAAATATGTTTATGAATTTCATTTCTTAAAAATATATTATTCCAAACTATATATAATAATCTATAATAAATAGTTAAAAAGAGAAAACACCATTTAATATAATTTAATTTATAATTATTGATTGTATTGTATTGTACTTACCTATCACTAATATTACTACTGTTTTTTAACTCTTCATTTACCTGAAATTTAATTAGAGATGACAGTAACTTATCCATTGTTAATATAAAAATAAATAAAAATAAATAATAAAATAATTTTTTTAAAATTTAAAAAATATTTAATACAAAATAATAATACTATTGTTTACTGATGATTTAAGATTTTTTTTTTTTTATTAAAAATAAAAAAACAGTCTTCAAAAATTGGGGATATTTTTTAAAAATTTTTAAAAAAATTGTGTTAAATATCCTCACATATTTATTTCACTTTTGTTTTATAAAATTTTAAATATTTAATTATAAAACATTAGTGATTCATTTTCTACCTCTTCAATAATAAATAGCAATTAATATTTAACTTGAGTATTTGTTAGTAACAATTTTTTAAATCAAAAATTAAAATAAATTTTATTATTATTTTTTTTTAACTGAGATTATTTTCTTACCCATCAGTTTATCAGTTTATTATTTATTTAATTTAGTTTTTATTATTATTTCCATACAAATCTAATTCATTTAAATATTTTTTGTGTTAAATATTTAAAATGAAAATAATTTATTGATCGAAATATTGAGGATTACAACTTGTCGATAAAATTTCAATTGAGCTATAAAAGAAACCATATTTTGAATATGTAAAGTCATAAGTTTGACCTGGTTTCAAACCTGATACTCTTATTTGTTCTGGAAGTTCATATACCTCTGGAGAAACTGATTCGGTACCATTAATACTAAGAAGTCTACCTTTTATTGAAAATGATAGATTATAAAGAGTTTGTGAAGGAGAGGTATTTCTTATTGATACACCAAAAATAGAGGTGATGAAGCTAAATTTGCCTTTAATCTTTTCTTGTTTTATATCGGCAGTACATTGATTTTCGGGTAAGTTTGCGGCACTGCTATCATTTTGACTAATTAAATCACATTCATCATGTCCAATAAATTTCAAATGTGCCGGTGTATTTCCTTTAGAATAATAAGTAAAAGAATAGAAACTTGTTGGTCTTAATGGAATACCTGATACGCTAATCTTGTAAACACCATCTTGACTTGTATCATCTAAACCATTAACATTTTCGACAGTGGTATCAAAACTAATAAAAAGACTATTAATATTTTTTGATCCAATATTTGAAACTTCTACCCACCAAATATTTTTAATAATACCATCTTCCTTAACATATCCAATAGCTTTTTGAGTATAGGTAATTGTACATTGTTCTTCAGATGAAGTTTTTGAATATGATTGGGTTGGTTGGGATGACCATGAAGGTATTGATAATGATGTATCTATAGAGGAAGAAACTGCTGGTGAAGTTGAGGATGAAGAGGTAATTACCGGTGAGCTTGATGAAGATGTAACTGCTGGTGAGGTTGATGATGAAGAGGAAACTTCTGTTGATGAAGATGTATCAATTGAGGAAGATGGAAACTCAGAATCATTTGTAGAAGATATAGGTGAATTAGTGTTAGATGATGAAATTTCTAGAGATGTGGATGATGAAGAAACATGTGATTTCGACTCCATTGATGATGAAGTTAGTAGAGGATCTTTAGTGGAAGAGGATGAAGATGGTTCTTCTTTGCTATTACTTGAGGCAGCTGAACTAGATTCTATGTTATTTGATGTGGAAGAATCTGTATTATTTGATTCATTATCTACACTACTTGAGGTGATTTGTGATGAACCGCCATTTGATGAAACTGGTTCTATACTACTTGATGTATTGGATTCGATACTATTACTTGAGGATACATTTGGTTCACTTCTTGATATAATATGCGATGCGTCACTATCTGATGATGTAACAGATTCTGTAGCACTGTTACTTGATGAAACAGTAGAAGAACTACTACCTGTTATTATAGGCTCTATAGAATCCAAACTACTCGATCTAGATGATTCTAAACTCGATGAAATAGATTCTGTTATACCACTTGACGAACCCATATTGCTTGAAACAATAGGTTCTGTGCTGGTACTTGATGCGCCTGATTCTATAATACTTGATGAAACAGATCCCATACTTGATCTGGATGATTCTAAACTATCTGATGATACATGTTCACTACTTGAAACTGACTCCACACTACTTGCTATACTCGATATAGCAGGCTCTAAGCTATCGATATTTGATGAGGATTGTGATGTACTACTTGATGAAACTGCACTACTTGATGTAACAGATTCAACACTACTTGCTATACTACTTGATGAAATAGATTCTACACTACCACTAGTTTCAGATGATTCTAAACTACTTGATGCAATAGATTCTGAATTACCACTTGAAACAGGCTCTGAGCTATCGATGTTTGATGAGGATTGTGATGTACTACTTGATGAAATAGATTCTGTATTACCACTTGATGAAACAGGCTCTGAGCTGTCTATTGTCGATGAAGAAGGTGATATACTACTTGATGAAGCATATGCACTGCCATTTGATGAGACAGATGTATCTTCACTCGATGCAGCTGGTTCTACATTACCACTTGGTTCGCTTATTGATCTAGCATGTGAAGCACCACTATCTGATGTAACAGATTCTGAAGCACTGCTACTTGATGAAGTAGGAGATGAACTACTACCTGTTATTACAGGTTCTATACTTGGTGTTATAGAATCAGCATCACTTGATCTAGATGATTCTAAACTACTAGATGAAACATGTGCACTACTTGATGGAATAGAAATCATACTGCTTGAAATAGATTCTACATCGCTTGATATAGCAGGTTCTGAGGTATCAATAGTTGATGAGGATTGTGATGTACTACTTGATGCACTGCCTGAATTAAAAGTTTCCACACTACTAGATAAAATTGGATCATTACTGCCACCCGATGAAATAGATTCAACACTACTTGATGTAACAGATTCTACACTACTTGCTATACTCGATATAGCAGGCTCTAATCCATCGATATTTGATGAAGATTGTGATGTACTACTTGATGAAACTGCACTATTTGGTGTAACAGATTCTACACTACTTGCTATACTACTTGATGAAATAGATTCTACACTACCACTAGTTTCAGATGACTCTAAACTACTCGATGAAACAAGTGATGCACTACCACTTGATGAAACAGGTTCGGTGTTACCACTTGAAGTGCTACTAGGCGAAACAGGTTCTGTGCTGCCTATTGTTGAAGAAGGTGATATATTGCTTGATGAATCAGATGCACTTCCACTTGATGAATCAGATGTATCCCCACTTGATGAAGCTGGCCCTGAATTATCACTTGATGAAATAGATTCTGTGCCACTTGATGAAACAGGTTCTGTGCTACTTATTTTTGGTGAAGAGGGTGATATACTGCTTGATGAAACAGATGAACTACTACTTGATGAAATAGATGTACTACCACTTGATGGAACATTTAGTTCACTATCTGATGATGTAATAGAGTATGAAGCACTGGTACTTGATGAAGCAGGAGATGAACTGCCACCTGCTAATATAGGTTCTATACTTTGTGATATAGAATCAGTATCACTTGATATTGATGATTCTAAGCTACTAGATGAAATAGATTCTGGGTTACCATTTAATGAAAGAGAATTCATACTGCTTGAAACCGGTTCAATATTACTTGATACAATAGGTTCTGTGCTGGTACTTGATGTACTTGGCCCCACAGTACTTGATGAAACATATTCCTTACTTGATCTAGATGATTCTAAACTATTTGATGAAACATGTTCACTACTTGAAACTGACTCCACACTACTTGATATAGCAGGCTCAAAGTTATCGATATTTGATGAGGATTGTGGTGTACTACTTGATGAAACTGAACTACTTGATGCACTGCCTGAATTAAAAGTCTCCACACTACTAGATAAAGCTGTATCATTACTGCTACCTGATGAAATAGATTCTACACTACTTGATAAAACAGATTCTACACTACTTGGCCCAGATGACTTTGCACTACTTGACGAAACAGATTCCACACTACCACTTGTTATAGCTGGAGATATACTACTTGATGAAATAGATCCTAGACTACCACTAGATTCAGATGATTCCAAACTACTCGATGAGACAGGTGATACAACACCACTTGATGAATCAGGTTCTGCGCTATTACTTGATGAAATAGATTCTGTTCCACTTGAAACAGGTTCGGTATTACCACTTGATGAAACAGATGTGTCCCCATTTGATGAAGCTGGTTCTACATTGTTTGATTCTGTACTACTTGGTCCAGACTGTTCCAAACTACTTGATGAATCAGAATCTCCATTACCACTTGATGAAATAGATTCTGTCATACTTGGTCCTAATAGCTCCAAACTAAGTGATGAAACAGAATCTAAACTACCATTACTTGATGAAACAGACTCCACACCACTTGAATTAGCATTTTGTACAGATTCCATACTACTTGGTGCTGTTGGTGCAATTCTACTAGACAAAACAGATTCTTCACTACCACTTGATGAAGTAGGCTCTACACTTGATAAAATAGATTCTACACTACTCGATGATTCTGCACCACTTGTTGTACCAGTGGATATATTTGTTGATGAAATATGCTCTACACTACTTGCTGAAACTGTCTCTACACTAATTGAAGAGGTAGATTCTATACTACTAGTTGTTATACTACTTGATGCAGTAAATTCTACAGCACTACTTGATCCAATAGATTCTACATTTCTACTTGATGTAGACTCCAAACTATCACTACTTGAAGAAATAAAAGACTCACTACTTGATGTTGTAGATTCTATGACACTACTTGACCCAGATCCTACACTACTACTTGATGTAACAGACCCTATACTAATAGATGAAAAATGTGACTCACTACTTGATGTAACCGATTCTACACTGCTTGACCCAGATGACTTTATACTACTTGATGAAACAGATTCCACAGCACTGATATTTGATGTAACAGACTCTATACTACCACCATTTGATGAAATGAATGATTCACTACCTGATGTACCAGATCCTAAACTATTTGATGCAATGTTCTCTATACTGCCACTTGATTCAAACGATTCTACACTAGATACAGGCTCTACATCACCAGATGAAATAGACTCTACACCACTTGATGTAGATTCTATACTACTTGACGAAGTAGGCTCTATATTACCACTTGATGTAATATGTGGCGAACTACTTGAGGAACCACTGTTTGGTGAGGATTCAACGCTAGACGAAATAGGCTCTACACTACTTGATGAAACTGGTTCTGCAACTCCACTTGATGAAAATGATTGGGTAACAGTTGAACCACTATTACTTGATGATAGGTGGGATATGCTTTCAAAAGTAGAATCGTTACTACCACTTGATGAATCTGGTGATTCTATACTACTTGGAGAAATAATTTCTAGACTACTTGATATAATATCAATATTTGAGGATGGTTCAACGCTACTCGACGAAATACTTGATGAAACTGACCCCATACTTCCTTTTGGTGTAACAGGAGTAATATCGCTACTTGATGAAACAGATTCTACGCCATTTGGCGAAATAGAATCTGTATTACTTGGTGCAGGAAATATACTGCTTGATGACTCAGATTCCGTACTATCTGAAACAGAAGTTTCTCCACCATATGATGAAATAGATTCTACATTACTACTTGACAATATAGACTCTTTACTACTTGATGCGACAGGATCTTGAACACTTGATGAAATAGATTCTAAGCTTGAAACATATTCTACACCACTTGATGAATTAGATTCTGAATCACCACTTGATATAACAGATTCTGTACCACTTGATGAAACTGGTGATGGGCTTGATACAACAAATATTTCACCATTACTTGACATTGATTCTATACTACTTGATTTAACATTTGACGAACTACTTGAAATAACAGAGTCTACGCTTGTTGTAAAAGGTGATACATTGCTTGACGAAACTGAATCTTCACTTCTACTATTTGATAAAACAGGCTCAATACTGCCTGAAATAACAGGTGACGAACTACTTGTGGCAATAGAGTGTAAACCACTTGATGAAGCAGGATCTATACTATCACCATTTGGCTCTATACTTGATGAAACAGATTCTGAACCCTTTGGTGACTCTACGCTACTTGATGCTACTGGATTTGAGCTACTACTTGATAAAACTGACTCCAAGCTACTTGATGAAATAGGTTCTATTCCATCAAGCTCCACAGTACTACTCGATCCAGATGATTCAACACTACTAGATGAAGCATATGACCCGCTACTACCTGATACAGATGATGACTCTATATTGCCACTACTTGATGTATTAGATTCTACACTTTCTATATTACCACTACTTGATGCAGCAGATTCCACACTACTAGTACTTAATGAATTAAATGATTCACTGCCTGATGTACCTGTAACAGATTCTACACTACTTGATGTCACCGGATTTACCCTGCCTATAACAGGATCTATACCACTTGAAGAAATTGATTCCATAGTAGCAGAATCTAAGCTACCTGATTCTATACTATTTGAAGCTAAAGATGCATCATTACTCGTTGTAACCTCCCCTACTTTATCCCATAAATCTACACTATTGCTCGATATAACTGAGTCTGTGCTTAATACAGCTGGAAATGTACTGTCACTATTTGTTGTAATTTGTATACTACCAGTTGAATCTATACCTGTAAATGAGTTTGAGTTGCTATCCATTGTTGAAAATGTTTCTGTATTACTTGTAACTGCACTATTTGTCATTGCAGACTCTGAACCAATGCTTGATGCGACTGTAACAGTTGATTCTATTGAACTACTCATTGAATTTTGCCCATTGTTTTTTGTTGCTAGCTCGTCACTATTTGTATCACTAATTGATGAAACTGAATCCACACTGGATGAAATACTATCTATACTTGTTGCAACTGGTGATACAATCTCTGTGCCATATGTGCTTGAATCTCCACTGTTTGTGTGGGAACCAATTGGTTCAGATATATTTGAATCGCCGTTATCTATTGACTCTTTACTATTTGAGTTGGTGTCTGTATTTTGTTCTTCCCCACCTGTAGCAACTGAATCTTGTCTAGAATCTGTTTCAACACTGCTACTCTCTATATGACCCAAATTGCTACCTGTCGTAAGTGACTCCACACTGCCACTTGATGTAATTGACTCTGCACTGCTTGGTATAACTGGCTCAGCAACATCTGTAACTGGTTTAATATCGCTTGGGGAAGATGAAATACTATTATTTGCCTCTGTACTAACAATTGGTAATACCTGTTCAATATTTGATGAGTCCGATTTGGAACTACCACTTGAAGACTGCAATGTTGGAGCTATAATATCATTTGTATCTTGAGATATGGAACCTAACTGCTCTAAACTATTAGCTTCAAATTTTTCCTTACTATTTGAAGGAACCTGTTCATCAGATGATAAATGTTCACTAGAACTTGGTGTTTGGGAATTTGATTCAGATGAAGAAATTTTTGATGTCGAACTTGCTAAAGAACTTATTGAGTCCACATTATTATTGGTCTCGGAACTCCCACCTATTGTTATATTAGACTCTATACCGGTTGTTGTTACAGATGATGATTGAGAAGTTTCCTTTGGGTAAATAATCCCAGAACTATCATTAGGAAGATTTGAAGACATACCCTCAACACTTCCTGGTAATTCGGTAACTGTCTCAGGCGATGATATTTCTATAATACTAGGGCTTGACTCTGGCCTATTATCTAGTACTGGTAAATTATCTCTGGATGACTGTGAAGATTCCTCTAAAACTACTTTATTATTATTTTTATCGAAATTAAAATTATTTTTATTATTTTCCTGTTCTTTATTTGGAATTAAAAATTTTTTTGAAATATAATTATTTATTTTATTATTATTATTTTCAAAATCTTCAAGATTCTTTAAAAGAACTTCAAATTTTTTCGCATCTTTATCCAGAAAAGCTTCATTATTTTTATTTGGTTTTACAATTTGAAGTATATTTTCAAGATTATCTAATAACAATTGATCATCTTTGAAAACTTGATCTTTTCTATCTTGATTCCCTGATGAAGAATTAACATAACTTAAAAAAGCTAGAAATAAAATTAACTTTAACAATAGTCTCATTTCTTTAAATAAATTAGTATTTTGAATTTTTTTTTTTTTAAATAAAAATATAATATTTGATTTAACTTACCAGGGACTACTTTTAACTAAAATATGTAAATGAAGTTGAATATATACGACAGCTATTATTTTATATTTATAACACGACTATTATAATTTATTAAAATTTAAATTTATAAAATAAAAAAAAATTAACAAAAAAAATAACAAAAAAAAAAAAAAAGCAATGTAATTACAGTAATAGTTTATTTAATATTAAAATAAATATTAAAAGTGAGTGTTAAATACTAAAACAAGGCACCTGATTGCTAATAATGTATTTAAATTAAAATAAAAATAAATTCATCTCTACGAAAATATTAATTAACCTGTTAAGAATTTTAGAGCATTATTTTTTTGAATTTATGGCCATAAATATTTTCATTACTATTTTTACTCTACAATAATTATATTATATACCAACAAAATCCCTTCTTTGGAGGAATTTTATTCTTAGTTACAATTTTTTTTTTTATTATGATTGTGCTCCATTGTTATTTCTATTACTATTTTTAGGTCTATGCCAATAACCCCTTTTTTTTTTTCTCTTTAATATATATCAACACCCCTTTTATTTATTTTTCGAAATAGATCTCATTTTTTGTGTGTGAATAAAAAACTGTGGGTATTTGTGTGTATTTTTATTACAATATAATTATTTTCGATATATATGTAATAAAACAAATTCTGTTATTATTTTTATTATTATTATTGTTAATAAAATTTTAATTTTATTATTTTAATATTTATTTATTATAATAAAAACATTATCTGTTTATATTAAATATTATTCAAATAAATATATATCTATATTAAATTTTTAAATGGCAAAATAACAGGCGCACCAATTTTTTTTTTTGAAAAACATAAAATTTTTTTTATTTTTCTGATTTTTTTTTATTTTTATTTTTTTTTTTTTTTCATTAAAATATAAATGTAAAGTTATAATAATAAACACTTTTTATAAATACAACTTAAACAATTAAATATATCCTTAAAATATATCTTTAAAATATAATTATTTCAAAATACGGTATTACAATATAGTAAAATATTTTATTAAATAAAAACCACCACCACCAATAATAATAAAAAAGATGCTCAGTGAATTTGGTAATGCGGTTACCCTGGTCACTGGATTAATGCTATATGGGCTTTATGTCTCAAAAAAAACACCATCAAATAATATATCAAAAATAGACAATAAAACAATAAACGAAAAAGAAATGGTCAAAAACAACAAAAATAACAGCAATAATAACAATGTAAGTACTAAAATACCTTTATAAATATTAAATATTAAATGAATACTAATTATTAATATTTACTATTTATATTTTCATACTTTAATTTCTCCACTACTCAATACTTTAGGATAGTATTTATATAAAGAGCAACAGTATTTTCGACTCCAACAATCAAATAAAAAGAAGGTTATTTGATTAAATTTAAACAATAGTAATAATAGATATAATATTATATTAAATTATAACGTCCTCAATTTAAAAACTTTGTATATAGAAACAACAAATTTGTAAAATAAAATAAATAAAATAAAATAAAATTTGAAACAATTCAAAGAAATATTTATATTGTTATATTTTATTTTTTTTATTTTTATTTTTAGTTTAATCCATTATATTTATAAAGCAGTTGAAGCGGTTTCTTCTTCGCCTGATTCTTCCTCACCTGATTCTTCGCCTGACTCTTCTTGTTTATTTTCAGAAGTAGTAGTGGTAGTAGATGTAGTGGTTGATGATGGGGTATTCTCTTTATTTTGTTGTTCTTCATCTTTTTTAATTAAATTACATTTCATATCATAACCATGTTTATTGATATCTTTCCAGGTTTCGGTTGGTTCTGATAAAGTTTGCATATAATACATTTCAAGGAAACCTCTAATTGATAACCAACCTTTATCATTTACATCAAAATTTTCCTTAATCTCTTCAATTGAAACCTTATCAAATGGTTTACCATTACAACCAATTGCAAAGTTATCTAATTCTTTTTCACTTAAACATTGGTCTTTATCCAAATCGTATCTTGAAAAAATTTCTCTTAATGCAAGTTCTGCTTTTTCGCTAAAAAAATCTTCATCTTTATCAATTAATTTAAATGCAGTTGATGGTTTCTTTTTTTGAATCTTTTTACCCATTTTATTTATTTATGTATTTATAATATTATTTATATTAATAATAAAAAAAAAAAAAAAAAAAAAAAATATTTTTGGGAATAAATAAAAAAAAAAAATTAAAATTAAAAAAATTAAAAAAAAAAACGAAAAACTATTTTTTTTCTTTACTAAAAACCTATTTAAATTAACTTTTAAAACTAAAATAAAATATCAACTTTACATCCTATAGTTATTTTTTAAAATTTTTTTGTTTTTTTCATTTTTTTATTATTTTTATTTTATATTATTATTATTATTATTTATATTATTTAATTTTTTACATAATCGACTGATAATTGTGGATTTCTAATTACTGAAATACCAGAATCTTTTCTAATTTGATGGCATGAAAATAATTCGTGTCTAAAAGTGTCGTTATAAAGTTTGCTTTGAACGTAGGCAGTTTTATTTGGGCTTGATCTTGGGTGGAATTTAACTTTACCACATCTTCCCATTGAAAATCTTTTGACTGCTGATGATTTAGTTTTTAAACAATAACTTGATGCAACTTTGTATCTAACAAATTCTGAAACCTAAATTATAACAATTATGATGATGATGATGATGATGATGATGATGGTGTCGTCATAAGTTTATTATTTATTAAAGGAAGTATTATATATATATTAGAACATTTGTGATGTGTGTTTAATTTAATTATTATTTCATATTATTCCACAATTGTGTAATTACATTTGTTTTTGAATATAATTGGGTAATGTTTGATCTAATACAATTGAATACTGAATTCATTTTATGTATAAATATAATTAATAATGGTAATATTAATATGCAATGAAATGTAAAAATAAAAAATTGAAAAAAAAAAATTGAAAAAAATTTAAAAAAAAAAAAAAAATAAAAATCAAATAAAAAAAAATAAAAAACAAAAAAATAATTTTAAAAAAGTATATAAAATTAGTATTATTTATCTTTCCTTTTTTTTAATATATTTACTTATATCTAGAAATTTCAAATATTAAGAAATTCAAATTATAAAAAATTTTACCATAGTGTTTACAACCAAATATGTTTATCAAATAACTGTTGGATCATTTTGTATCTTCAGAAATCAAAATCTGAAAACAGGTTATCCTAGTGCGAACATGGGGATCAACGAACCAACCTATAAAACAAAGATTATAAAAATACAAAAAAACCATGGTTAATAGCACTCAACTCTTTAATATTTTATTAATAATAAATAAAATCAAACAGAATCCTTTTTTTTTTTTTTAAAAAAAATTACAATTTATTTTTTTTTTATTTTTTTTTTCTTTATATAAATTTATAAACCTCTACAAAAAGTCTACATCTTTCTTTTGAAACTATTTAAATTATTGAACTTTACATGGTTGGATTTGTTTTGTTTTTTCTTTTTTTTTTTTTTTTTTTTTAAGTTATTCTTGTGTTTATTCGATCTTTGGGGCTAAGAAGAAACCTATTTGGTTATTTAAATAACTGTTAGTATTTGTTAAAAAAAAATCAATAAAAAAATCAAAATATTTACCTAAGTAACCTAAATCTTCAATTTTGTATTCAACAACAACTGGAATACCTTCAGACATTTTAATGACAACAGTTGGTGAGAGTGGAGTAGCTTTGGTGAAGTTGCTAAGGAATTTTAAGGCAAAGTTGAGAACAACTGGTTCTTTTGATTCAATAACAGTAGCTTGTTCAGCCTAAGTATTTTTTAAAAAAAAATTATTATTAATAATTATTTTTATAAATAAACATAAAAAAAACATTAACTTACACTAACATCTGAATCAGTAGTTGGTCTAACAGTAATGTTACCTGAACCACTGTCACCAGAAACAGAGAATTTAACACCATCTTTATTTGAGCTAATAGTAACAATTTCACCAATAACTGAAAGATCTCTGCAGATTCTTTGGAGTTCACTTGATGGCATTTTAATGACAGATGAGTATTCTGAATTACGAATGGTATATTGTTCATTTTTGATATCTAATAATTTAACTTCGAAATCACTAACTCTGTCATTCTCTATAGTAATAAAAATAAAATAATTAATATTAGTATATTGATATTATTTAAATATATAAAATATAATTTTACATACTTGGACTTTCAAAGACAAAGGTAACGGTATCAGCTTCATTGTCACGAGCTTTAATGGTAAGAGCATCATCATTACCAGCACATTTAAGAATTTTTGAAAGTGAAACAAGAGATAAACCAAGGGATAATGATCTGTCGCAATTGTATGATTCGAAACCGTCGCTACGGAGGACTAAATTGATTAATGTGACATGAGTAGTATCCATAGCTTGTAATGAAATACCTTCTGGACTGCAATCAAAGTTAGCTGATTCGACTAAATCTTTAATAGCTTCTAAAATTTTCTTTAATAAATTGGCTTGTAATAATCTAGCTTCAAACATTTTTATTGTATATGTATTATTAATATTATTATTATTATATATTATGTGTATATGAAAATAAAATAAAAGAAAAAAAAAATTTTGTTTTCAAAAAAATTTTAAAATTTAAAAAAAAAAAAAAAAAATTAAAAAAAAAAAAATTATTTTGGGAGGCAATTTTTCCACTAAATTTTAAAATTTTTTGGAGGGTTTTTTAGCAGTTGAAATATTAATTTTTTATTTATTTATAGATTATAGATATTTCTAATTATTTGTAGTTAGTGTGAGTGAGTGAGTGAGTGTGGGTGTGTTATAAATATTGAAATGTTTCTAAAATAGAGCTTTGATTATGGTATAAGTTATAACTTTTTTTTTTTTTATAAAAAATTTAATTTATATGATTGTTTTTAAATAAAACTTTTTTTTTAAAAAAAATCTTTTAATTGATATTATTTTAGTTTTTTTTAATATTTTTGAGTATTTTTATAAACTTTATATAAAAAATAAAATATAAGATAAACATTTAAACAAACAATGGATGAGCTACTATCATCTCTAATTAACTTTAAAGTAAATGAAGAGTTAAAAAACAGTAATAATATTAGTGATAGGTAAGTACAATACAATACAATCAATAAATTAATTAAAAGAATATTAATTGGTGTTTTCTCTTTTTAACTATTTATTATAGATTATTATATATAGTTTGGAATAATATATTTTTAAGAAATGAAATTCATAAACATATTTTAAAGTTTATTAAATATAATGTTGTAGATATTGATAAAAAACAATATGACCAGTTTAAAGATAAATCATATATAACAACACTTAAGTGGGGTGACGGTCCACTACCAGATAAAAATGAATTTCCACCCTTTTTGACAAATTTATATTTGTACCATTTTGATATGCCAATTTTACCATTCAGCAATACAATTACTACCCTCTCAATGGGTGATGTTTTTAACCAAGTAGTTCTACCCGACACATTACCAAATAGTCTTACAACACTCATATTCGGTAAAAAATTTAACCAAGTAATTCCACCCGGCACATTACCAAATAGTCTCACAACACTCACATTCAGTGGTTGTTTTAACCAAATAGTTACACTCGGCACATTACCAAATAGTCTCACAACACTCAAATTCGGTTATGATTTTGACCAAATAGTTCTACCCGGCACTTTACCAAATAGTCTCTCAACACTCACATTCGGTGGTTGTTTTAACCAAATAGTTCCACCTGGCACATTACCAAATAGTCTCTCAACACTCACACTCGGTGATCGTTTTAACCAAATAGTTCCACCCGGCACTTTACCAAATAGTCTCACAACACTCACATTCGGTTATGATTTTAACCAAATAGTTCTACCCGGCACTTTACCAAATAGTCTCTCAACACTCACACTCGGTGGTTGTTTTAACCAAATAGTTCCACCTGGCACATTACCAAATAGTCTCTCAACACTCACATTCAGTGGTCGTTTTAACCAAGTAGTTCCACCCGGCACTTTACCAAATAGTCTCTCAACACTCACACTCGGTGGTCGTTTTAACCAAGTAGTTCCACCCGGCACATTACCAAATAGTCTCACAACACTCACATTCGGTTCTTATTTTGACGAAGTAGTTCCGCCTGGGACATTACCAAACAGTCTCACAACACTCACATTCGGTAATTCTTTTAACCAAGTAGTTCCACCCGGCTCATTACCAAATAGTCTCACAACACTCACATTCAGTGGCTGTTTTAACCAAGTAGTTCTACCCAGCACATTACCAAATAGTCTTACAACACTCAAATTCGGTTTTTATTTTAACCAAGTGGTTCCGCCTGGGACATTACCAAACAGTCTCACAACACTCTCATTCGGTAGTCGTTTTAACCAAGTAGTTCCACCCGGCTCATTACCAAATAGTCTCACAACACTCACATTCGGTGATCGTTTTAACCAAATAGTTCCACCCGGCACTTTACCAAATAGTCTCACAACACTCACATTCGGTTATGATTTTAACCAAGTAGTTCTACCCGGCACATTACCAAACAGTCTCACATCGCTCTCATTCGGTGATCGTTTTAACCAAGTAATTCTACCCGGCACATTTCCAAATAGTCTCACAACACTCACATACGGAACTACAACTACTAATTTCCAAAAGCTGGCTCTGACTATCAACACTAAGTGAATCTAAAGAATTCCTAAACAACGACCAGATATTTCAAAATATGAAAATCAAGTAAATCAAAATAATCAAGAAGAACAAAATTTACATCAACATATCAATGAATCATTGGAGGATATATAAATGAAACAATTTTAGAACAAAACCATAATACTTAAAAGGAGCCAATTGATGCCTCACCTCAAAGATATCTATTCATTCAAAGAAGGATTATTTATTCCACAATTTGAAGAAGTAGATGCTGTTTATGAAGATGCACAAGTGTAGGAAAATACTGCACCACAAGAAGATGAAGATGAAAATAAAGTATATAAAGTGTCGAAGGAATATTCAATCGAAAAATTCATTTATGAACTCCACCATGAAATCAATAGCTCAAAAAAGATTATAATGGTGATAATGCAGATTAAGTTTTTAGCATGTAACAATCGATTGGTGAGAAAATAATGACAAATATTAATTTCCATTTGTTATTTAAGTGGCACTTGATCAACAACAAGACTCATAAAAAGATATGAATGAATAAATTAATGAAGATAAAGTGAATCAAAATGTAGAAAAAGATTTACATTAAAGTATCAATTTTCATCCTAGTTCAAGCGAGTTCTTTAGCTTAGTAGTAGTACAAGTAAGCCAATTTACAAATAATTGAATTCTAGAAAACAAGTAACTTCTCAACTACCAATTGGAACATCAAATCAAGAATGTCAAGAAACAGATGCGATCCTTCCAAACTAGATGAAAAATTAAATCCATATCAATAGAGTTTAAATATCGGTATTTGTACACTTTTGGCAGGTTCACCAAATAATCATAAAACAAATCAAATTGTCTATCAATTAAATAAAAAAAGAATAATTCATTGCATATTAGATTCTAAACCAAATCAACAAGAAAAGATATCTGTTGTGATGGACCCCATAATATTGAATCATGTAGTAAAAGATCATTTTTCTAAGATAGCGAAACAATAATTACAATCCAATTTATTTTTTTTGAAAAATTTATTTTATTTTTTATTAAATACTTTTTTTTTTTTTTATTGATTTTTTTATCTAATTAATTTACCAAAATAAGACATTTTAAATACTTTGAAATCATAATTTGAATCCATTTTAATAATACCAGTATTTTCTTCAGTTAAAATGAAAAGAGTACCAGTATATCCGGTGAGTTTACCTTTAATGATGACAACATGATCTTTCTTTAATGGAGAGACAAGGGTGAGTTGAGATTGATGTACATTATCAAATACCTCTTTGGTATCGAGTATTTCAATTTTACAAGTGGATTCGGTAGTATTGGCGAGAACGACAGCATGTTTACCATTATCTTTATAGATGACTTCAATATTTGTACCGCTCCAAAATGGTTGTTCGACCTCTTCATCGTGGTCTTCACCTGAATTTGGTGTAGCTGGAGTTTGTGGAATATTATGAGGTGTGTATGGTGATGAGGGAATTTCGTGTGGAGTATGATCACTGTAGTTCGATAAATAGGATGGTGTGGGATTATCATAGTTGTGAGAATAGGATCCCATTGGAGTAGAACGGTCGTATGGTGTGTATGTTGACTCACCATGTCTATTACCATCTAATGGTGTAGTTGGTGTATATGGTGAGTATAAAGAATAGTTTGTTCCTGGAGTGGTATCGTCATTGTTATTCATACTATTATTGGATGAGGATGATGATGAATAGTAATCGGATGATTCACGCATAGCCCATGGATCGTGATTATTGGAACGAGCAGGTGTATTCATACGCATTGGAGTTTGAGATGGATCTTCACGCATTGGAGTTCTACCAACATTGAATTCCCAGTCACTATTATTGCTAATTGGTTGTTGAGCACGTTCGTGTGGAAGAAGAATATTGGCTCTCATTACATTGATTCTCTTTGAGTTTGTTTGAAGTTCGACTTGAACCATAGTTTCTGTACATTCTTTAACGATACCAACATAACCTTTCCATGGACCACTTTTTATAGTAACAACTTTATGTAATGGTGAATCCTCTCTTCTACCTCTACCGCCACCATGGCCACCTCTACCGCCACCTCTACCACCACCAAAGCCACCTCTTTGTGATTGATTTTGTTGTTGTTGTTGTTGAATATTGTTTTGCTTATTTTTATTACCACCCAATAATGAACAATATTGAGTTCTAACTACAAATACACCACCATTTTCAAATACATCTTTGGATTTTATGAATAAAAAGTTTCTAGAGATATGAAGAATGGTACCTTGTTTACCTTTATATGAACCATCAACCACTTCTATTAAATCGCCAGACTGAATTGTATTGTGATGTGTATCTAATGTTGTGAATGATTTATTTCTTCTTTTACTGCCAACCTCTTGAAGTTTAACTGTACTGACATTACCGCCTTCATCTAAAATTTTGAATGAATCTCTTTCAACCTTTGTGATAACACCAACTTTATGTGGTCCTATTTGAACTAAATCATGTAATTCATAATTGCCCAATTCCAAACGACCTGTTGCAACCTCTGTACATTCTTGTAAATCTTGTGGTTTAACTTTAATTTCTGTCATTGTTAAATCTGATAAAAGTACAACTTGTAATTCATCGACTCTTAAAACCATACCTGTTTCACCTTCATAACGACCACCAATTGCTTTAACGTGATCACCAACTTTAAAATATTTTTGTAATTCATATGGTTTAAATGCAAATGTATCCTGTGAAGTAAAATGAAAATAAATAGTAATATTAGTATTGACATATCATGATATATAACATTTTGTGAAATTTAAAATTATATTTACTTTAATATTTTGATCCAATGGGACAATTAAAACTTTATCATCTTCAACTGATTCGACAATGGCCATAAGATTTTTAAGATCACCTTGTGCAACTCTTACAGTATCACCTTTTGAAAAATGATTTGCTTTTGGTAAAATACGTGGTAAAATTGGGGCACTTGAAAGCTCTGCTGGTACATCTAGCATTGGATTTCCATCCTCATCGAGTTGTTTTTCTTCTCTATCTTGGAATTTTTGTAATTCCTCAAGGGATGGCACAACGCCATCCACAATAACACTCTGAGTTCTAAATATTTTGTAGAGGAAACCATCTTTATATTTTTCGTTATTCATAACAAATAATACACCATGGGATGCTGTTGTTTGACGAGTGAGTGGAATTTTTAATTTTTCAACTTCATCTGGATTAAAGAATCTAGCTTGTGGACGAGTTCTCTTTCTTTTACCACTCTTATTTTTATCACCTTGACTATCTTTATCTTCTTTATCTTTGATTGATTGTGCAATTGCCGGTAAATCTAAACGTGGGATCAATTTGACAGTGATACGTGATCTTGATGAATCACTACTAACAATTTGACCAATATCTGCTTTATATTTACCCAATTTAATTCTAACCCAGCTTCCTTTTTGAAGGTCTACATTCTTCTTATTGGCTGAAAGAATCTCTATTATATCTTTGAGTGGTGTGAGAATTGGTGTGAATGATACTAATGAGGTTACACCTTTGATTGCATTTCTAACATGAACCTCTCTTTCGGCTTCAACATAAACATGACCTGGTAAATGTTGTGGTGCCATCATTGATTTTACTAAAATTCTATCAGCTGGTGGTCCTCTTTGGTTGTTTAACATTTTTTGCATCATAGAGGCCACAAACATCTTTTCTTCACCAAGACGACACTTTAAACGCCAATAACTTTGCTTTGGTATATCTTCCTCCTCATATTCTTCATATTCTTCGTGATCTGAATCTTGATTGGCATATTTCTGTTCAAATTTGGAAAGAACTTCGTCATAGTTATAGTTGTTGTTGCTCCTTAATGCATTGTATGCCCTTTGATCTTTCTCTTTTTGATTGCTGCCATAATGCTCTTCGAAATCGTCGTCGGCATCCTCATCATCCTCGTCCTCCTCGTCGTCATCTTCATCAATTTCTGCTTCATCTTCGAAAATGTTATCAGTTTTTGATTTAAATTTCTTTTGGTTTCCACCGCCTACTTTAAAACCATCTTCTTCTTCATCTTCGTATTCTTCTAAATCTTCTTCATCTTCTTCATCGTAACTTTCTACTAAACTTTCATGTTCATCATCTGACATTTCTCTCTTTTCCTTTTTTTTTTTCAAATATATTTCCTTTTTTTTTTTTTTCTATAATTCTATGTGGAACTTTATTTTTTATTGAGTTATAATAATTACTATTACTATTACTACAAATTCTAAATTATTTGTATAACTTGAATAACTAGCTAAATATTCCAAACAAATACTATATCTTTTTAAAACCAGTATAATTGAAATAATGAAATTAAAAAAAAAAAAAAAAAATATAAATACCTGCCAAAAAAATTTAAAAAAATAAAAAAAAATTAAAAAAAAAATAAAAATAAATTTTAAAAAAATAAATTTAAAATTTTTTTTTTTTTTTATTTTTTTATTTTTAAATTTACATATTAATTTTAAAATCAAATTTTTTTTTTTAAGGTTTTCTAATTATAGCAATGGTCAAATCAATTAAACTAATCACTGTATATAGTTATGTTGTCATCAAAATAAAATCAATCCCTAATTCTGACAAATCACCTTAAAATATGTCACTTCCACAATAACCTTTCAAATCATTGTTTGGAATATGCAGTCGCTTTTATTAACACACAATTATTTTTAGATATTTTAATTTTAAATATTATTATTATTATATTAATAAATTCTTTTAAGCTTAAAAGAGTAATGGAGGAATATTCGAGGAATATTCAAATGAATATTTTTCATTGAAATGGGGGTGAGTCTTATTTTTTTTAAAACTGTAAAGAGAGAGAAAATAGTAAAACCAGAAACTCCAATGATTTATTCAAGAGATACCAATGTGGATCTTGTACAATATCATTTAAAAAAACAATACACATTTTTTCTTTTTGTTTAGTTTAAAAAATTATTTTATTTAATTTATACTATAAAATTAATGTTTTTATTTTTATTTTTTATGATGTTATGTTATTACAAAAAATATTCTAAAAATATAAGACTATTATTATTATTACTATAACTATTATTGTGGTTATTGTACTTTCTATACGTTATACGGTTTAAGCTATAATACTACTACTATTTGAAATTTTTATATATATATATATATTTATTATTTTTTTTTTATATGATTTTTTTTTTTTTTAATATATAGTTATATGTGTTGTTTTATACAATTTTTGGAACTGGTTGATTATTTTTTTTATATAACTCTTGATATGTATCTATGGTTTTCTTGAAATCTGATTCATTATTTAAAATTTGATAGATTTTGGCGATATCTAAAATGAGATCTGCAAGTTTTAAATTGTTTTCACCGTGTATTTTCTTCCAAATTTCAAAAGAGCCTTTATAAAGTTGAATAGATTTATCGAATTCGTTTGTGGTTGTATAAAAATAACCTAAACCTAATAATGCAACAGCCATTTCTTCTTGGTCTTTGGATTTTTCGGCTTCAGCTAAGGCTCTAGTCAAGTTTTTACCGGCTGTTTCGTTATTTTTACCAATTGCTCTCATGCCATTTAATAAGCAGAGCATTCCCATAGAAGGTGTTGGTGTATTACCTTGTTGATCTTGGTTGATAGTTGATAACTTTTCAAACAATCTAACTGGTGATAAAATTGTTGGTTTACCTGTTTGTTGTGTTGTAGTTGACATATCTTTTTTTTTTATAAAAATAATATAAATATAATTTGATAATTGAAATTTTATTAATATTAATAAAAAAAATAAAATAAAAAAAATGAAAATAAAAAAAAAAAATAAAAAAAATGAAAATAAAAAGGTTTTGGAAATTTTATAAAGACAAAAAAGAAACAACAACAACAACAACAAAGTTTGAATTGCGTTTTAAATGATGGTATATAATATAAAAAACACAGAAATATTTATGTGTTATTATTAATTTACTTTTTTTTTTTTTTTTTAATATTTTAATAATAAAATGATAGAAAAAAAATTAAAAAAAAATTATAAAAAATTTTGAAATTTTTTAAAAAAAAATGTTTAAATATAAAACACCCAAATTCAATTTTTCATATAAAATTTTTTTTTTAATCACACACCCACCATCATTTTGATTATTTCATTAATAATAATAATAATAATAATAATAAAAAAACAATCATTCAAAATATAATAACTAGTTCTTTAAAACAATCATTCAATTTCATTTATCTTTTTTTATTTTTATTTTTATTTTTTATAATAGTACTATGATCAAAATTAAGAATAAATAAATAAATAAATAACAAATTTTATTTACAATCTAAAAATAAATATACTTTTTTTTATAATTACTTTTTATTATTTTTTTTTTTTTTTTTTCATTTTTAATTTTTTTTTTTTTTTTTTTTAAAGAGATAGAGAAAAGAGATTAAAAGAAGAAGAAGGAGAAAAAATATTTTTTCTATATAAATTCTAAAACTTAGATTAATGGGTATTTATATTTTTTAATAACATACACATACATAAATACACATACATATATAATTAAAAAAGGTAAATTTACATCGATTTTTTTAAGTTTTATTTATAAATAGAAAATATTATTATTATTACCATCAATAGTATCATTATTTTTAATACTAGTATATAAATCAAGTTATTTTTTAATATGTATATCTAAATATATAATTTGTATAATTATTTATCTATCTTTTTGTATATTTTTGTGTTTATTTATTTATTTAAATTATTTAATTTATTCAAATTTAATCAAAAATTGGTGGTAATGTTGGTGGGTGTAATAATTAATGGTAATAATAATAATAATAATAATAAAAATAATAATTAGAAAAAAGTGTGTAGGAGGGCAGAAAAAGTGTGTTGGGTTTATTCTCTTTTTTTCTTACCACCCATTCACTCTAACATATACTCACACACTCACACTCACACACTCAATAAATTATAAATATTATTTCAACAGCACACCCACTCAAATATATTACACACCTTCGTACTCTCAAAATGTTACCAAAATAGTTAGTGTGAGTGTGTGAGTGTAGTATTTTTATATAAAAGTGTGTATAATAAAAAAATTATAATATTTACATATAATTAGTTATAATCAGAATCATATATAGAATTCATGTTTTATGTTCATTAAAAAAAAAAAAAAAAAAAAAAAAAAGCAATAAAAATAGAATTCTATATATGATAATTTGAATACCTCATAAAAGTATTTATTTTAAACAATTTAATAAAAATCAAAATAACCACTAATAATAATAATAATAATAATAATAATAATAATAAAAATAATAAAATTAAAATATATATATTTTTATTTATTTTTTTTTATTTGTTTTTGTTTTTGTTTTTCTCCATATTATATATCAATAATTATATTTTATTAAATCGAAAAATATATTGGTTATTATTTTATTTAATTAAGGTAATAAATAAAAAATTATATCTTTATTTAATTCTATTCTTGTTTTTATATATTTTTTTAAAAAAAAAAAAAAAAAAATAAAATAAAATAAAATAAATAATTAAATAAAATAATAATTTAAAATAAATATTTTAAAAACAATAATTTTAAATAATCAAAATATAATATAATAAATAATAAATAATAATTATAGTATTTAATAATTAAATAATTAAAATTTTAATTTATGACATTATAAATCATTAATTAAGGTATATATAAAAAATAATTTTGTGCAATAATAAATAAATTTGGATGTTATATTTTTAACTTTATAAAAATTAAAAATAATTCCTATTGTGTGTTTTAATTATTTGATTTTTTTTTTTTTTTAATTTTTTAAAATAAATCAATAATATAAATAACAAAAAGATA
The DNA here is from genome assembly GCF_000190715.1 of Dictyostelium purpureum. NCBI lineage: Eukaryota > Evosea > Eumycetozoa > Dictyosteliales > Dictyosteliaceae > Dictyostelium > Dictyostelium purpureum. Next base: position 40,898 of record NW_003519431.1, on the reverse strand, counting down.
AAAGAAATATTTAGTATTGAAAAAAAACTTAACCATTATTAATAATTCTATAAATCATCTGCGATAACAGAATATTTTTTAGTGTTTGTGTAGTATACATGTATAGTATATAGCTAGTTTTTAGAAGAAAAATCAATTTGTTTTGGACTATAGCTATAGGTTACAGATATTTATAACTATATGATTGGATTAAAAGAATTATTTAGGTAGATAGACAAAAGAGATATTTTTTATTTGTTTGTTTAATATTTTTTTTTGTTTTTATAATTATTTTTTGCTGCATATAAAACAAGACAATTATAATAATGATATCACAAATGTAGCGGTAACAATAACAACAGTGCAAGAGTAACTACAATATAAAATAACAATAATAAAAATAACAACAATAAAATAATAACAATATTACTAATCATTATTATTATTATTAATCATCCTCAACTACACAGATACAAACACACACACCACTACTATAATCATTGTATCATCCCAAAGAAAGATAAAAAAGATTAATCACAAAATAATCATTTATTATTTTATTTTTTTTTATTTTTTCATTCACCACCCTTATTTTACTTTTTTTTTTCCTTTTCCTTTTCTTTTTTTTAATTTTAATTTATTTTTTTTTTTTTTCATTTGACATTTAGTTTATAGTTAAATATAATTTAAATTAATAAAATTTTTATTTATAGGTTAATAAAACATTAAAATAAATATTTATTTTTAATTTTGTAAAGGTAACTTTGCATTTTTTTTTTTTGTTTTTTATTTTTGTTGGGGGGGGACCAAAAAAAATAATTTTTTTAATTTTTTTTTTTAAAAAAAAGTTTAAAAACGCAATCTCAGAGGAGATCGCATGGGATTTTTTTGTGTTACCAATTTTTTTTTTTCTCTCAGTAATTTTCAAATAAACA